>NC_034412.1:20533112-20555028 GCF_002078875.1 Numida meleagris | reverse complement strand
TCATTGTGCGCTTGTGACAAGAGCAAACCCAAAAAAAAAAAGCATTAAAAACCAACCTGCCACAAGTGCACCCCCATGGCACTTAGCTCTACTTGAGAACCTTAATCAAAATAAGAGTACAAAAAGAACCAAACCTAGTAACACTCCAAATAAAACACCAAAGCATCGAGTAGTTTTTCACACTAACTGCCCTTTGATATTTTCAGGAGCTCATTTCAACACCAGCTGCAGAAACTAAACAATACCTGCAGAGTCTGGAATATATATACTACCCTGCAACCTCACTGCACAGTCATGCGATGCTATTCATTTAGAAGGACCAGAAGAAAAACTATATTCAACCCACTGCTTTTTAAAGTTACGAATACACAAAGCATTTGTGCCAAATCTTCCTCACTCCTAAGGAAACAAGCACCACACCAGTGTTCTCGGCACTCCTGCTGGCAAAGAGAAATACTAAATATTTCAAAAGACTTGAAACAAATTTCTGATATCTCATAATTTCATCTGTAAAGATACACAGGACCTACACTCTCTTAGCACTTTTCTAGATGAGAGCACCAAAGAAAAAAAACCTGCTGAGAACTATATTCAAGGACTACGGGTTCGCAGGCACAAGTTGACAGCTGGACTTGATGTTTTTAGTGTCTCTTCCAATCTCAGTGATTCTGTGATTCTATGACGACTCCTCGCTCCTCACCAACAGGTGTGCTGGAAGCAGATGGCTGTATGGAATTCATTTCACCTCTTCTGCACCAATCTGGGTAACTTTGTGTGCTTACACAGAACCACGGGGGTTGGAACATCTAGTCCACTCCCCTGTGAAAGCAGGTTCACATCAAAGGTGCAGGTAGATGACACAGATTGCTGTGTAGCACACCCTCAGCACCTGTCACTGTGCCACCGAGGGTCAGACAGTTCCGCAAGAACTCACTTCCAAATAGAACCTTACATTCCATTACAACAAAAAGACAGAACCTCAAATCTCTCTTTCAGAGGTGGGTGGGCAGAACCCACTAGATTCTTATTTTCTTTTTCAAAGTGTAGGAGCGGGGCTCAGATTTTTCCATAACCCACCTACATGAGCAGGAGGCTGCTTGGCAAACACCATAGTTCTGCTTGGCTTTCAGCAAGCGTCTTGGGCACTGCTGAGAATGAAAACGTAGGACACACGTGGGAGTGTACTGTAATGAAAGACGCACCTTCTTCTGCACTGGGGAGGGTTTGTTCCAGCTGGTTTCTGTCAGAAGAACCGAAGCCCCATAACTCTCCGGCACGCCCGTTTGCGGGTGCTGTCTCCGCTCGAGACCCAAAGCAACGCACCGTGTCCGGGCCGCAGCCCGCGGCTGAGCTGGTCACAGCGAGGGCGGTACCGGCACCGCACTGCTCCGCACGGCCGCTTCCAGCGAACGCAGCTCAGCGCCGTCACGCGAAGCGCGGACTTCCCGCGAAGCGGGCCCGAAGTGCACAGCCCCAAGCGGGGACCCGGCTGGCCGACTGCTATCCCAGCCCTCAGGGCCAGCTGCCCGCAGCTCAGGAGCCGCGTTTTTGTGCCTTTCCCCGAGGCGGGCTCCGCAGACAGCCCCGACCTCCCGCCCGCCGCCCGAGCAGAACCCGGAGTCCCGCCGCCGCCGCCCCGCTGACAGGCCCGGCCCCCCGCCCCGCCGGGCCCCCGCCTCACCGCGCCCGGCTCTCCAGCCCCCATCCCGGCCGCTCGGCGAAGCGAGAAGCGGCGGGGAGCTGAGCTGGGCCGGGCCCGGCCTTCCGTGTGCCTCACCCGTGATGGCGGTGAACTGCTGGATTAACCCCTTCAGCGCCGCGGAGGCCGCCGAGCCCCCGTGCGCCGCCATCTTGCCGCCGCCGCACAACAACACGCACGCCGCCGGCCCGCGCGCACTGCGCAGGCGCGAGGCCCGCCCGCACCCTTCCTCTGCCCCGCCGCCGGGGAGGCGCCGCGCCGGGGCGGAGCGCGGGAGTTGCTGTGGCAACGCGGCTCGCGCCGCCTCAGCCGCCCGCAGTGACAGGGGAATCCCCCACGGCGGGAAGGGGATTGCTGGCGGTGGTTCAACGGCAACCGCCGGGCGCAGGAAGCAGGGGCTGCTGCAGCACCCGCGCGGCGCCGAGAAGGCCCGTGCTGCTCCCCAGCGGGAACGGGAAACACGTTTTTCTTTTTCTCTAGGGGAGTCTGAGCGCCATGCGAGGCTAGATGCGGTACTGCAGATGGGACAGGGCACGGGGGGATCGCACTCCATCCACCACCGCTCTCTGGGCCCGGCCCTCCAGTTCTTTTCCCAGCAGCGCGTGTACCTAGCCCAGCCACGGGCTGCTGCTTCTCCAGGAGAGTGCTGTGGGAGAGAGCCAAAGGCTTTGCCGAAGTCTGGGTAGACTACGTCCACAGCCTTCCCCTCACCCACCATGCAAGGTTGATTGGATCAGAGACTTCAGTGGCAGCACTGCAATGCTTGTAACGTGGGGTGCCGTTGCTTTCACACAGATTTGCCTCAGAACAGGCATCAGGTGAAACGTGTGGAAGGCGTTGAACTGGAGGAGGGAGGAGACGAGGTGTAGCAGCTCGCTCCATGAACCGCAAATTGAGAAATACCGTCATACCAACAAGAACGGCTCCCCACAGGTTTTCACAACTTGTGAATCCTCACTGAAGAGTGAGTGAGTGAGCCTCACTGGGCTGCGCTCAAGAGACTGTAGATCAAGCACTGAAAGCTTAAATTGCTCGATGTCCGTATTTGAGAACCTCATACTCAAAAGCAAAGGAATCATTAACTAACCCAAACCTGCTTCAAAGTACCTGTAGCAACGGAAATAGTTACCTGGTGCAACAAAAATCCACTCAGCAGCAGCTGAATTCAACACTTTAAGAAAAATATCAATGCTATAAGACCCTCCTGAGGACTACTCTACCACACGTGCTGTAAGTACGATCATTTTGGGAATCTAAAGCTTGCAGCATGCCAGCTCTGACAACGCTGTTGGACTGAGCACCCAGTGTGGGTTTTAGGCTTTGTGTACTTTGCAGTTGAGTGTGTCTCTAGCTAATGATTGACTTCTTAGCCTTGTTTGTTTTCCCCATTCTGCAACAGCCTTTAAACTTTCCTACATGAAACATATTTCACAAAACAAGGTTGTGTTTTTTTTTTCCTAGTCCAAGCTAAAGTGAATTCTAGACAGCTATGAAAGTATAGCTAGTAACTATAAAAGTATAATTTACATATCTTCACCTTTGGGGTATATAAAGTTAAAAGTCTGTCCCAGTAAGCTTTAAAAATAACAATTCTTATGTGGGAGATCCTCCTTATACTGAGAGGATTCCCTCAAAAAATGCACAAAACCCTCAAATCCTTTTACCACCATCCCCCCAGCAACTACACACCTATCCCCAAAATATATTTCTGTACAGTTTTGACTTTTGCAATGGCTTCTTTCAGTAATTTTTGTATTTATTTGCGGTTGAATCATAGCTGCAGGATTTGTTATCGATGGCCTTTAAGGTGCAAAAAAGCCCCCTCCATATTGCTAATTCCTATCTAACTTTTAACTGAGATTAGTTAAGTGCATGTTATAAACCCTATATGGAAGAGACACATAACATCACATTAAAAGAAAGAATACAGAAAACAGCTGTGGAGGAAAAGGGAATGAAGTTGTTGTTACATGTGACAATCTTACATACTGGGGCATGCTGAGCTACAAATGAAATGCCTCACGCTGCTGAAGGAAAGCCTTCCTTTTCCCTTGCTCTCTCTCACCTCCAAGCTTCCCTTCAGCATCTTGAATTGGATCAGAGAGTCCAGAGTGCTAAAGCTGGCATATGCCCTCAAAGGAGGAATTCTCTCTTGTTGCTGATTGTAGTTCATTATACTAGAACTTCAAAAAATAAAATCAATAGGAGCACGTGGTGCTTCTGATCAGACTTACTTGAGAAAGGGCTACAGACATCAGGTGCCACGCTCTCAGAAAGAGCTGCTCCGTGCCAGAGCAGGGACCAATTTTTAAGCAAGTTAAAAATAATCATCAGACTTGATTAATCAACTTGAAGACAGGGCTGAATGGAGACTTACCAACAAAACTCTTCATCCTCAGCTGTTTTGGAAATAGAGTTTACTTATCACATGCTTATCACGACAGGAAAAGTATCTTAAGCACAGAAACAGTCAATGCCTCTGCCCTGAAGAACACTGTAATCAACAATGGACTACATCTGACTGCCTGGGTAAGATGAAAACGAACTGAAAGAAGAATTAGACAGAAACAGGTCTATACTGAACAAAAGCTTCCAACAGTACGGTTGAGGCAGCAATGGGAAAAATGAATTATTTCCAAAAGGTCATCTGTAGTAGCTTTCTCAAGAAAGGTCTTTGAATACTCCTTATTTAGGAGAAACCCAACAGTATCAGAAATGTGCAAGCAAGTTAAAATTAAAAAAAAATTCTGGCTTGGTCTCCTTTCCTTATGTTTCAGGGTTGTCTTTTTTTTTTTTTTAAATGTTTTGTGGTTTGTTTGTTTAACTTAAAAAACATCAGAAGATTCTGCTTTAAAATACAAGTTTCCCAGAGCTGAGTTAAAGTTTACAGATCATCCATAAGATTTCAAATGTGTACTTTTCTGAACATTAGCTATTCAGCGATGAGCACACACGTCTCAGCAGCATAAGCTGGTGTTTTGCTCTCATTCAAAAATGTATACTTGAGAAATATATCATTACATCCAAAGAAAAGCCAAAAGATGGCTTCACAACAGCAAAATAGAAAAGTATATAACAGGAACGCTACTTCTGCTGACTAGCAGCTAGTGAACTTTTCCAAAGGCCTCAACTTGGCAGAGCTGTCAGCTTCACAGCTCCTCTAAAATGCAATTCTTTTGAATTATTTTACTATCAGACTCAACTGGAAGACAGTATTTTCTAGTCCTTCAGAAAATAATAATAATGGAGCAACAGTTACAGTAGCTGAACCTCAGTTGAAAGCTAAATTAAGTCATTAGTGGTAGCGCTAGTCTTTAGTTGCTTTTCCCCCTTTTGGTTTTACTTTCTCCATCGTAACTGTCTCCTGGACTAATAATTTTTGAATATTAGGTGCTTATAATCAGACTCAAATCAGTTTGCACATGAAAGTTAAATAGTAAATACAGGCAAGATTGTGTAAGTTACAGGCTACTGGCAACAAGAAAACAAAATGAACGGAAGTAAACGCAAGCCCACAACCACTTCTGCTATTGGCATCTATAAGAGATCCTTGCCTGTGACTGTGGAAGAACGATCCTTTTCTTCCCCTTTGCATAAGAAAGGGGTTACTCTGTGAGAGGATGAGAGGGGGGAAATGCCTTTGCAGGACTGGCTTATCTGGTTACAATCCTGTTAACTGCCAAGCAAACAATGCAATTCAACAAATAAACCAAATTCCAGTAATGTACTTCAGTTTAACAGAACAGTGCCTGTGCCTAGTAAAGCCCCCATCTCTCAGTCAGCAGACAACTAGAGATACAGACACACTTCTTTGCTGCCCCTGGGGAATGTGCGCTCTCCCCACAAAAGGCTCCAAATTCTCATTCTAGGACCATCAGTTACTTTGAATTTCAAACAATAACGGTATTTACATTCCAACATAAAAAAACAACTTGAAAATGCAAGTCCTAGAAAATAAGTCATAGTCAAGAAAAGACTAATGAAAAATTTTAAGGTCTAGAGGCGTAAGTTATTTAAACTTCTGAAAAACATTCACAGTACATTTTAATAGACAATTTTGGTTACTCTCGCAGCCCAAAGTGATCTGTCAAAACCATCAATTTCGTAACTGTTTAAGAGAAGCTTTGCCTGACACAGGGATAAACATTACCATGGTTCTAATTCCAATTAATTTAACCATGTGTCTGTGGTTCCGTTGTTCTACTCAGTAACTGAGCTTTTAAGCATCTGAAGGATTGTCTTTTGTTTTCTCTTAGGCAGTGAATGAACATCATTTGAATCGGTGGTATTAACAACACAATTCAAGACTTTTCCACTGCTGGGTGATTTCATTCGGACTCTGGTAGGAGACCGCCAGTTTTCATTGCAAGATCCTTTCCGACTCTTGTGGTGATTTGTTTCAGTCTGTTTTTTTGCTAGTTTTGAGTCCTTTGCCATCTTAGAACTTCCTTTTCTAGAAGAGTCTTTCACAGAGGGAGGTGTTTTAGTGCGAAGAAGGTACTCATCTGGAGATCCTTTCTGTCGGTTAAGTAACCTCTCCTCTTTGTTGAATTGTCTTTGCAGCTGCAGAGCCAGAAGCCTATCCTGCTCCTCCTGCATATGTCTCTCATGGAGCTCCTGCTCAAAGGCTTTCTGCATTTGCAAATTAAAGTCGCTTTTCCACTCCCCTTCCTCCTCTGAAGTTTCTGGAAAAGTTCTTCTCCTCTTGTCAAGCATGCCAAAGTCAACCACTGCTTCAGCCAGTGGTTCTGGAGACTTTCTTTTTGGAGCCTCCGTAGTGTTTGGCAACCTCTCTGGTTTCTTTTCATCTGAATTTCCAGCCATCTTCATGAGATCACCTGTTACATTTTTGCTGTCAGATATGGAATTTATTGCTAGCTGAATACAAGTACTAGTTTCAGCACAGTTTTCAAGGTTTATGCTTTCTACATGCATTAAACTGTCATTGTCCAACTCTATTCCATCTTCTCCTTTGGATCTGGGAAGAACTGTTCTAGCCCCTTCTCCTTCTGCAATTCCAGAAGATGTATTTAGATGTTCATCTCTGAGACACTTTGGTTCACATGTATTTTTCTGCTCTACAGTCGTGGTCTTCTCTGAAGCTGAGGCATTTAGGAAGTTAATGTACGTCTCCATAAACAAATCCTGAGCACCGGAACATTTGGTTACACCTGTCAGCTGTGGAGACAGCGTTGGCATTTCGTCTTGCTCATCTTGCCCCTCAGTACTGCTGCCTTCATTGTTACTGATCTGAAGAAAAGAGAAAGAGATCTCTAATTAAATGCATTTATTAAAAGCCAATAGATGTAAATAAAATGCAAATCTGTTTTATCACAGCTGCACTGCTCATAACTACTCTGGGATATTGGATTCTTCCTTAAAAAGAATGAATAAACAGAACTGTTAAATAAGTATTTAGAACAATCTGCAGAAGCATAGCCAAAAGACTGGAAAGAACTGCAGCATTCTCCTGTTATCAATGACTCCAATCAGCAGCTCAAGGTATTAGCCTGCTCAACTTCAGAGCTCAGCAGGAAAGATCCAGACAGATGTGGAATGATGAAAATCAGAGTGCAACCTCCTTGAATGAGCTCTAGAATAATCATTAGAGTTTTATATGCCATCAGCTGCAACTCAGAGTTCACTGAAAATCTTAACATAAACAGCATTTACTCCTTCAAGAACTAGGAGTATGCATTATTGAAACTACAAAAGAAAAAGCAAAACAAAACTACCAAACTAGAGGAAGAACTCAGAGTCATGAAAATTGTTTGTGGACATGGTGATAAACTGTGAGTTGAGGAGACTTAGGTCCTCAGGTCCTGGGGCAGGCACAAGATACAAGCAGACTTAAAACCTCAAAGTCCTTCTCAGTATTCAAGTTTAGTTAACCAAAGCCTCTGTGCAGATACACAAGGTAGCTATAAAATAAGGTGTAGGTGTGCATCTGCTGACCGTCAAGCGCGGTTTCTTCCCTTTCCAGTTCTATGAATCATGAATACTGAAGGCAGCTCATAAAATAGAAATATGATTGCCCACTGCTGAAAGGCATTACTATAGGCAAAGCAGAGAAACCTGCAATTGCTAACATTGAGATTTATAACCAATTGATTCTATTACCACGTAGCCAGGGTCAGTCCCACCTCCCTCTGTTGCTCTAGAGAATGAAGCTGATCGCGATGTGTGATGATGCTTTGGAGTCAGATACCTTAAAGGAAGGAAAAACAAAAAGAAGTTATACTTGTTAAAATCTTTTTCTTTCTTTGCATTGCAAAAATGCATAAAATGCATTGCATTAAATATTAATCATGATCTCAGGTTTGTTCCAACAATAACAAAAGAGGGGTGAGGGTATCTCTTCTCCTTCATGTTATCCTATAAGGAGATGTTTCAATATTAATAGCTTACATTTGCCCAAATTATACAGGGAAGTCAGGCTGCAAGAGTCCAAGGAAGCACGTGAAACAGAAAGGCAGTATCATGAGAAACAGATCACTAATTATAAAACAGAAACTTGGCTTTCTTACTTCTGAATGTCTCCAGAGTTGCTTGGTTTGTTCTTCATCTTGCACAAATTAACTGGGAGTGATTCACATGAGAGGCTGTCTCCTCGTGAAGAACTGCTAAGCACATGTTCTCCCAAACTGTCATTCTTCAATGACAAAGAAAAACAGCATTATATAAAACAAAACACAACACAAACAGGAGAACTACTTCTGTCATTCTGTTACAGAATTAGTTACTTCTGTCCAAGGAATTCCAGAAAAATAATTAATAGATAGTTATGCAACAAGAAGCGCTACATGTTCTGTACATGCTTCTGTATCTGGCAATAAGTGACAAGAGGTTTTGGTTGAATAAATTCTCAGGTTACATTTTTAGGACTACTGTAGCAAAAAAACCCAAACAACAACAACAACAAAACACTTCCAACCAAAATTCCAAAAGAAAATTAAAATAATTCATCAGAAGTTAACAGTCAGTCTAGGAGCTAAAGTACTGATAGCTGACAACAGCTTTCAATTACAACTCAGGTAAATTTAAGTTATTCAGAAGTTTAACTTCTGCTCTAAAAAGTCTAAGCTGCTTACACTAAATGAACATTAGAAAATGTCCCCCTTCATGTTAACTCACCAAGCTGTTACTCAGCTGCCATGCTAACTCCTCATCTTGTTTAAGCTGTTCCTCCATCTCCTTTCGTCTTTCTTCTGCCAATCTGTGCTCTTCCTCTTCTTCTGCTAGCAGCTTTTGAATGTATTCCTCACTTGCCTTGTTCTCTTCTTGCTCATGTGCTCGCCTTTCTGCCTCCACCTGAAAAAGAATATTTTTTAAAGGTATGCAGTTGCTACTATAGCACCATGCTTTGCATCAGAATCTCTTAACTAACCCTCCTACAGCGGGCACAGTTCAAATGAAATCATTCCAACTCAGAATCATCCAGACCTCAGAAGCAACACACCAGTAGCAGCACAGTTTAGCATCATAAACAGATGGGGACTCCCTTTCTGAGATAGGTTTACTTCTGGCTGTTAAGTTTTGTATCTGTGTGCTTTTTTTTTTTTCCTTATTCAACATTTCTTATATGTAGAGGCTATAGAGACTTCTTACATATAGCCTAGTGACTATGTATGTAGCCTTCTCAGAGTCTCTTCAATAAAGGATAAAAATGGAATTCATGCTTCAGGAATGATAAGCATGTTCTTGTAGAAACAATGCCCTTTTAAGTACCTTCCTTTTTTTTGTTAAATAATATTTCAGCTGTTTGTGAGAACAATTAAAATAACTAGATTCAAAGCATTTTTTGCTTTTAAATATATTTTGAGGCTTACCTTGCTAACCTCTGCTTCGTATTCCTGTCTCAGTTCCCCAGGTTTGCTCAGCTGGTGTTGTGGATGGGGGACAAAGACTAATTGAGAGGAAGGGGGTAATAAAAAAGAGTGAGCAACAAAAAAAGATCATGGCAATCAACAATAAAACATTTTAACAAAAGATCATTTCCATACCTTGTCACAGGAATGACTTAAGTCAAGCCTTTGGAACAAAGTAAAATAATACAAAATACAAAAGATAAAAGCAGTATGTTACAAAGTAGCAGAACAGCCAGTATTTTCCAAGCCCTGTATACAGAGCAAATATGCATACTGATAATAACTCTTGCTTTTTGCCACTAACAACTTCACAGTAAGCAAAAAAAAGCGGAACAATGTGTTGTCAAGATGGCCTACCAAAGGAGTTCAAAATACTATCCACTTTTCAATTTATTCATTTATTTTTAAAATATTTTGCTTTCTGCTAAGGACACTCTATTTTACAGACCTAGCTAGAATAGTCCAATCTGCTAAGGGCCCAACTCAGCCCTTCAAAATTCAGGATTCTGAGTCCTATGTCATTTTAATACAACAGACCTAAAAGATACTACGAAAAACTTGTTCATGTGTTTTATTCTCAAGAAATTCTAAGGTTACCATGTCCATTTTTCTCTGAGGTGTGTTAAACACCGAGTGTCATTGCTGCTACTGACCACACTAGGAAGAACAGGAAGAGGTGTGGGACAAGCGTTACCTCTCCCAGATATAAGACTGTCAGAAAAGATCAAATTTGAATGGAGGTTACAACATAATAAACCCCCATGCCCTTCTTCGGGGAGGTTGTCAGATTTCATTTCCTTTTGTCTAGCATCACAATTTGAGGCTCTAAGACTCTTAGATAGACCTGGAATTTCTATTGAAACTAATTAAGAGTATCTAAAAGTCAGGGAAAAAAAACACCAACATTTAACCACTTCATGTACTTGATAAACACATACACAAACACTCCAGTTAAAGATTTTACAGCTAAAGTTGGATCAGCAATAGCTGTTCTGGCAAGGACAAGGAACCGCACAGCAACATTTTGCACAAAAAGCAGGAACAAAAATCCACTCAAATGATGAGACAGTATTATTTGTAGCTTACCCTCTTTGTACTGCAGAAAACAAAAGGAACAGCCACTGCCCTGCCTTGCAAATCCCTTTCACAGGAGATCTCTGGCACTGCATTTTCTAGCAATAACACAGCACATCTGTACACAGTGTCTTCTTTCACAACACCCAAAGTCCACCAGTGCCAATTACTTTGGTAAAGCACAGACACCTCAGGACAAATGACATTTTACTTACTTTCCTCTTCCAAATCTTGTCCGTTAATTCTACGCTCACATTCCTTCGGATATTTCTTCTGAATCTTTTCCCAGAATTCCCAGTTGATAAGAGTATTTCTGCGGGCATTATAACGTGCCCAAGAAGAGACTCGACGACGACAAAAAGGGCAACAAAGACTGGCATTTTCAACTGTCAGCTGGAAACAAGAATTACAGATGGTATGGTTGCACGGCAGCGTCACAGGCTCCACAAAGACCTCCATGCAGATTTGGCAGAGGCAGTCAGCTAAGGAAAGGGGAGCCTCCGATTTCTTTGACATATTGACTTGAAGCTCAGGAACGAGACAAATTAACAGCAGTACCTGAAAGCAGAAAGAAACATGTATTTTACCTGCCCTACTGTAATAGAGAAAACTGTTTTCTAACTACCTTACAAAAAGCTCACCATATTTAAGAAAGCTAGTAAATTTTGTTCACAATCCCAGAAATTTTTGACTTACAGAAGAAGATGCACGTCTTAACAGAAGTCCCCGTAAAGCAGGGATTCCTACTGCAGCTTCCTGTGAACTGCAGCAGGTACATCACAGGACAGCAGGGAGGTAGTGACATGGGAGAAAGAGGTAAAAGAAACTCTTCCAACATGTATTCTCTGATAGTTACAAGCTAAGGTCACGTTTGATGGATGTTATCACAGTTACTGAATTAACTTTCAAATTAGCCCATTTTCTGGTATACATGCATCCTTCGAAAGTTGATTCTAGTACAGACTTAGCTCCACACGAAGGTGAAATACAACATTCTCCCTATGTATCAGAGGTTTTTCCTTAGAGAGAAGGGTCTTCCACATTCATTCATTTGCTTAAGCTGGAACTCAAAAGTCAAAATACTTTTTAGTCTTACAGATATAAGCAGAGATCTAACCAATGTATTCAGCACTTCAGTGTTTCCCACCATGACCTGTATGACGTAAAACAGTGGGGATCACCCAACCTTGCTGCCACCAACCCTCCGCAGATGATTTTTCACTTGACCCAGAACATGGTGCAACAGAAAGTAAGAACAAAAGACACCCCTCCCTGCAGCGAAAGTGACAAAAATATGATTTTTTTAAGTTACAAAAATTAAGAAAAAAATAAGAAAAAAACCCAAACATCTGGTTACTGAACAAAGACAGAACTCTCTGACAGAAATGCTGTAACAGTTCGGCCCCAGATAACCTGCAGAAGAAGCTGACATTGAGATAGAGGCATGTGAAGATGGCTTCTAGTGGTTTTGCTCTTCCTTAACACAATTTTTTTTTTTTTTTTAAGAAGATACGCTAGATAACGCAGAGACACCCAGCTGTACAGGTCTTGGTAACAAACCACCCGCACAGTCTGCGTAATACCTCTGCTGGACCAAGAAATTTCAGTTGGTATACACACAGATTACTGCCCACTAAGCAGGGTGAAGGCGGGCCTGCAGGTACAGGAGAAGGGTGAGGGATCCTCACGGGAAGGCTGCGGATCTACGTCCAGGCCGGCGTCCGCAAGGAGCGCAGGCAGGGCTCTGCAGGACGGCGAGTGCGGGCTGCGCAGCAGCGCGTTAATACCTTACCAGAGATAGCGCGGGAAGCAGAGCGCGCGCGGCAGCTTTCTAACCGCAGGAACAGGGCCCACAGGGGGCGGGGGCCGCGCAGCGCCGGGAGAAGCTGAGGGCCAGCAGGCCGCGGGGCAGGCCGGCCTGGCGCTGCGGGAGGAGGACGCCGGGGAGCCGGAGCGCCCAGCACCGCGCCGGGCCGCACTCCCCTCAGCCCGCCGCCCGCCAAACGGCCGCACCGCACCGCCTCACGCATCCACACACACAGCCCGCCGCACTCACCTCCTAGTTCCGGGGCTCGCAGACCTTCCCTCGCTGCGCTCCGCCCTTACGGCCGCGGGGCTGCTCCGCCCTGCGGGAAGGAAGGCTCAGGCGCGGCGCTCCGTGTGGGAGCCTCGGGGCCGCAGTAGCAAACAGGAAGAGCCGCAGCGCTCTGTGCCGCGCGGCCCTGGAGCTGGGCTGCCGTTTCCGGCTGGGAGCGGAGTTCTGTTCTCCGGCTGTGTGGATGGGAAGCAGTTCTGTACAACTCCTGCTGTAAGACAGCTGCCTGCACCACAGGGCTTCTCCAGTAGTACGTCAGCAAGAGCTGCTCTGCTGACTGATTTCAGCATGGCTGCTTGGAAGACGGAAAGCCTTAAGCTACCCACGATATCGAACTCTAACCTCGGATGCTCAAAGTACCAGTCTTTGGGCCTTGCTAGCAGAAGGGAATCAGAGCATCCAGGTTCTTTTTTCCCACTCACAGTGGGGACAGGTGCACAAAATGCTCCACATCCCTGGTCTCTGGGAAGTGGCATGGCTCTTTACCACACAAATATTTATTTCAAATAAACAACTGTCTAGGACGCAAATCAAAGGAACCATACTCTTTCTATAGCACATGGTAATTCAGGCTGTGCCCAGGTTGTACAAATACACGTTGAAGTGCACGTACCACCTGCAGGTGCAGGGCCCAGGGCAGCTGAAGCTGGCCTTTCCCTGCTGCCCACCTGTCCTCCAGTGCTGATGTCCACGCTGCGTCCTGGCTCCTACTCTTCTCCAGGAGTTCGGCCTGCACGTCAAACTTCTGTGCCAGCTTCTGCAGGCTTGAGTCCAGGTCTTGGAACCGCGTCTCCAAGGCTTGCAGCCTGCTTTCTACTCTGGAGAGTGGGAAACAAGCATTTATTTAGAACTTGGGCCTCAATGCACTGTGCTTTCTGTATCAGTGTGGTGACACATTCCACTGAACTGATTCAGACCAGATACTGAGGTTCCTCCCAAGCCAACTGTAAGTTCATTTACTTCTTTTACAGATTCATACACTGAAATTCCATCTTCTGATCTGGCCTATGTCCCTTTAACCCTTCCCTGGTGCAGAAATAATGTAACTTGTAAATGCAGATAGAGCCATAGGAAAGGTTTGTATTTAGGTATATCTGTGTTTGGGTTGTAGATATCAACCATTTGAATGAATGTTAGTGGTAGGAAGTATTGTTATTTTCCTAATGTTGAAGTCATTTTTGCTTTTACTTGTACTGTCCCGATCTCCTCCACCCTTTTCAACTGACACTGAACAGAATTTCTTATTCTTCCCCAGATAACAAATTATGCAAATAGTAAACCAAGCTGCCCTCAGTGGCTTTTGTTTTCTGCTGGCTTTTCCTGCTTTGGTTTTCCCTTTTGTATGGTGGTTCTGCAGAACAAATGCATGATGGGAGGACCTTAGTGAAACAGCAATAACAGCGCTGCTGTGTTTTGTAGCTGGTATTTATTCACTGCTTTTTCATAGGTTGGTATCTGCTGTGATTTTCCGTATTAACAAACTATCTTTGCATTCTCTTACATTAAAATCCTAAATATGGTGGGGGTTTTTTTGTTTGTTTTTTTGAGTTTGAGCTTCCTCCACATAGCCTTTGCAGAAGAAAATTGCTCAGTTGAGAACTTACCATATCTACTGAAAAGGAGGAGGGAATGGAACACTATGTGCTCATTTTCCATTCTTTGCTTTACTTGGGGAGTGGGGTATGCTGGGCTTCTTCATCCTCGTGGTGGCTTTTGTGAAGATAATGTTTTGTAAGTTTACTTCAGTTCACTGCGTTATGTCAACGTCTGTTCGTTAGAATCCTGGGAACCTCAAAGCTATGGAAATACTCATCATTCCAAGTTCCTCCCTAAATATGAAACAAATCACGGGGTACCATATACTTTAGTAGTGATTTGTTAGAATATCAGCTGCTCCTATCAATTTCTGTGATTTTCTTTGTGTTTTACTGACATAACTTCAGGCTTTATCAAGTAATTGCTACATTTCATTACAAAAAAGACTCTACTTTTTTTTTTCTTTGGCCCTTCTTCATCCACAGTTCCTTTGGCTGCTTCTGTTACTGTTACTATTGCATCACCTTCATGTTTAGGGAACTGGATCTTGAATTGCAGCCTTCCTGTGTTGAACGTTGTATCAACATCTTTATCTCTTGCTTGTTGTGGTCCTATTTTATTTTGGCTCTAGCTGTAACTTATTTTTTCTAACAGTTAGGATAAATTACACAGTCTCTTTCCGGTGATGTGGCTTGTCTTGTGCCCCATAGCCTTGTCTACACCACGTGTTTGTTGTTGAGATTGTGACAGAACTAAGAGAAAGGATCTAAATGAATTCAGGTTCTGTGCTTGAAGATGTTTGGAGAATATATACATTTAGTTTCTCCCTGGCATAGGTTCATTGGTGTGGGATAACACTAGCAACCTGGAACACAGAAGTGTTGGAGTTCTTGTTGTCCGACAGCAATTTTCACATATGGAGAAGAGATTGTTACAGCAGTACTGCTGTTGCAGCTGAGGGCTGATCTTTGAAGTATTTTTGTAATTTGACTATAAAAGGAAATATCAATATCTGAAACATTAATTTCATGAACAGAAGTGCTGCATTTCATCAGCAGGGATACTCACGCAGGACAGTGTGAATTCTTCCTACCTGTAAACCAGTTATACATGTGCATCTAAGGTAGCGCAGGTTTCTTGGCTGATACCACTTGCACAGCACAGACAGTATATATGGAAATACCTATGTGAAAATCCTCTGAAAGGGAGCACTGTCTCACCTTGTCTTTTAACTGTGGGGGGGTTTCAGACCCTTTCGCCATTCTTTCCTTCCTGACGAGCAGTGACTATGGCTCTTGTTTGGTGCTGCTGCTGTTGCCCACCCGGCTGACCAGACGCCATCTAGCAGTGATGGTGCTGTCGCATGCAGTAGAACACACAGACAGGTGCCAGCAGGGGAAGCAGGTGCCAGGCTATTTTAAATGAAGCCAATGAACCTGTCAATCAAAGCTTTTTTGCAAGCCTCTTCATGTACAGGCTTCGGAAATGGAAGGTGACTCAGCGTTACCTATGTCCCAATTCCTTGGTCACAATGATTTTCTTAAAATATAGAATGGCTTGTCTTGCTTTTTGTCAGCTACAACCACTTGCTTCCTATCTTTGAACCCTGTATGTGCTGAGGTGTTTTCCCAAATTCAGAAGTTCATTCCCAATCTTCCCATTTACAGAACTACAGCAGAGCACAAACCAGAATTTCCCGTTACCAACAGTCTCCTGGCAGCGCTTCATGCAGCTACCAGCCTTTGCTGATCAAGCACTTGCACAGAATCCTGCAGCAAGCAGCCAGGACCAACGGCTTGAAGCTGGCAAGGATGGTGTTCATGAAGCGCTGCAGCCCTCTGCTCTGTCCCCTTCCTCTCCAACAAATAGAGGAGAAACAGGATTGTTCATGAACTACCCTCTTCCCACATACACACCATATTTATTTACATCCTATTACCTGCGAAAATTTCTGAAATACAAGTTATCTTGCTAACAGACCACTGCATAATCTTGTCTGCTCCCCCCCTGCCCCAGTCCTGAATGCCACTTGTCCTTCCTCATCCCCTAACATAGCATTAGCACAACCCTTTAAAGACCTGTTTAATGTCTTGCTCAGGGAGCGCAGGGATATGCTGTCTTTAGCCATCTTCCTGGAGAAAAGAAGTCAAGCTGGGGTGGGCTCCAATCCTCTCTCCCAAGGCAGGCAACACCATGGACGGGGGCTCCGACTCCTGCTGGAGGGTGTTCACACTGGGGCTTTTAATAGACTGAACATCCAAATATAGTTCACAGATGCACAGACACATGCTCCCGAATGTACTACACATCAAATTACACAGCTGGACCTCTGCCCCACTGATCTTGTCCGTCTTCAGACATAAAATAAAGGGAAAAATGAGAAGGGGAAATCTAGTCTACTTGTTTGCTGTTTACGTTTATTTATCTATATTGCCTTCAGATCTTCTTCTGGGGCAAAGTCTCCTGCTTTTAAAGACTGTACAGATTGTTGTTGGGTTGCTTTCTTATTTTGATGGTAAAGCTGGATTTGAATGACTTGTACTTGGCTGCAGGGAGCTGCTTCCAAGGGAGAAGAGTAGTGAAACCCACACCACTGAAATATCATCCATAAAGGATGCGAATATGTGCAGGAGATGGCTATGCAAAAAAACAAAACAAACCTGCAATTTTTTTCCATTAAAAAGAAAAAAAAGTGAAGGCAAGTAATGTACATCTGGCAACACCACAGCCAATGTAACAAGACAGCACAGAACCCACATCAGTCAGGCAGGCCTGTGGCCAGCAGAAGGCACTGAGTCTTTGCCTGTGAAAAACGTCAGGACAACCTGGAGAAAAAAAGGTTTTTGTTTTTTTTCTTCTTTTAATTATTTGTCCATGCCATGGGAAGTCTGGCATCAATCAAACGTCATTTCTGCCAACTTCAGCATTATCCCCACCTTCAATTTGAAAACTAAGAGATGTATCTAACAAGCCATAACTGCCAACTTCAGCTTGCAGTGTTTCTAACAGCTTTGGGAAAACCACGGAAGTATTTAGGTAAGGCAGAACAGTGCATTTGTCCCTTTGTATTTACCCCGGTGGCCTATAAATACACTTCTCGGCAAAACTTTGCACAGCAGCAATGTTTGGCAATATTAGAGTGAGTGTAAACACATGGGAGCACTGAGAGAAAGCATTTATTAAGACAAATGTAATAGTTATTTTTCTCTCTGAGAGAAACAACTAAATGCAGAAGACAGCTGACCCATTAGACAGATGTTAGCATTTTCCCCATCTTCTTTATTACTGCAGCGTGAAAAAAAAAATCCAGTTGACAATGACTGTTAATTTGATTACTTGTTAGTAAGTTAAGGCTTCTCCAGTCTTTTATGCAAAATAATGAAAACCATATTTCCACCAGATCCAGCTCAAGCTAACTGTGGCACAATTTAATAGAGAAAGTAAAATAAAACACTGAAATTGTTCAAAACAGAAGGAACTCAATTACATCTCTGTTACTGGTCAGCATCCTTGTTTAGCATAGTGGATTTCCCTGTTAGCATAAATTTATTCCTGCAACTTTAATTACGTCTGGACAGTTATGGACGAATTGCCAGCCTACAAGGAACAGCTGCGGTGAGCACTACCAGCTGCTGAAAATGTAACACCAGGCCAATGACATCATGAGCATCTGTGTGAGAACACAGTGAATCCCTTGCCATTCCTGAGGACACAGTAGGCCTCACTGTTCAGTTCACTATCAATGGATTTAGGTGGAGTCATATTTTGAATGCAGAGAAATGATTTTTCCCCACAAATTTCTGTAAGCATTTTAGTGCCTAAGACTCTATCAATGGATAAACAGATATAGAAGTACTCTGATCAGCAACTAATACTCTCCTGGAGCCTTTGATCTCTGTGCACGTGATCCAGTTCACCTTCTCTCCATGCTCAATAGTTAACTTTGGTAAAATCCTAGCACGTTCATTTGAAGCCACTTTGTTGAGCTTTCCATCTTTTCTGGCAGTGGCAGCTGCTTGGCCCTTCCTTTTATGGAGCGACTTTGCCAGACTTTTTTGCTGCTTTCCAATGTCACTGCTGACATCCCAGAGCAAGACTTTCCCATCATTTCCCCCAGTCAACAACCAGTATGATTCTGGCATGAAGAGGACTTGCGATACTCCCAAACTATGACCTTTAAACTCCAGCTCACGTTCAAATTTGAGACCGGTGACTCGGAATATTCTGACTTTACCATCTTGAGCTCCACAGCTAAAGATGTTGCCGCACGATGCGACAGACAGGGAATGTGCAAGTGGAGGGTTAAAGAGCTGGCCGGCTGACTGCAGACTGTCTTCCTCTGTTCCACACTCCTGCAAGTTTGTGGTCCACACGGGGCGAGCTTTCTGCAGGTTCCACAGCATAACCTTGGAAAAGATCAAATGAATCAATCATTTATCCGTTTTACTTCAAAGAACACCAACTGGAGCATCTGATTCTTAAGTAGAGTTGGTTCCTTTTACTAATTAAAATAAAATCAACCTTTTTTCTTGGGCAGAGCAAGGACCACAGATGAGCATAAGAGACGCAAGATCTGTTGCAAGAAGTGTTTGAAGTTCACCTGACAAATATGGCAAACCATTACAGCGTGCTTTCCAAGCCACCGTAGTGCCTTTCCCAGCAGAGTTAATGGCTCAGACCTCTAGAGCATAAAATGGATGGGAAAGCTGTTCTAAATGCTTTTCCATTCATCTCAGCAGTAGTAATCATGATATACTACACATATTAATTATTTAAAAGGAGGGACAAAGAAACGTTAGCAGCGGCTGAAAAGAGAGCTTCATCATTCTGAATTTTAGTTCTGGTCTGCTACATAATTTTTCTAAGATAGTCACTTTCATGAATGTGTTTCAGAAGTGGAATAGCAAAAGGTAAACAAACAGTAAACATCTGAATTTTAATCATATATATATGATTTTTATATATGATTATATATATAGATATATATTATATGCATTATATATATGCATTATATATATTTATAAAAAGTACATAGTGTATAGTATATATATATATATGCATATACATACATACATGCATATATATGCATATATATGCACTTTTTATAATGAATTAGTAGATCTAGTTTGTCCTGTTAGCATAAGAAGATAGAGCACGCTCTTCCTGGTAAGAGGGAGGTGTTTTCAGACTTGCTTTTGAAATACCACAGCACCTGCAAGCTGCTCATGAAGCAAGAATCACATGAATCCTGCACCTACCACACAACAATTCAAGTGCAACAGATTTATACTGCACCCATTAAAATAATTCTCTTAACACTTTTATAACATGAATTAATTATGACTTTTTTCAAGGCCAGCAGGCATGCAACTCAGTCTCCTGCAGCACCGTTACAAAGCAGAATACATCAGAGGGGCCGGATCTTAACACGTAAGTCAAACACTCCCATTCTCATCACTGACAGCATCAGCTTTATGAATTAAACAAGTGGTGACAAGTCTTCTGCAAACTAAGTACGTTCTGTCCTCGTGGCATTTTCCCTGCTTCCGTGGCACATTTGGAAATAACACTAATGGCCAAAATTCTGGTCTCATCAGCTGCTGCCTTCATTAAGCAACCCAGTTCTCTCACACAGAAATAGTATACTAGTGTTTACAATTCTGATGAAAGGTTTCCAGCCATTTCAGGGATCTGAAATTAAGCAACCTGTGTAAGGCACTGAGCATTTACTGTTGTACTTCAGTACCTCTGAAACGAAGCTTCTCAAAGTACTTTATTTAAAATCCTATCTCTGCCTTTTAGTCAATGGTGGACAAACGTAGAGAATTTTTTAAAACCTGGCAAAGTCAGAACTTGGGAAACTTCTACCAATCAACCTCTACTGGAATAAATATACTTCCTGAGTTTTGACAAACAGTGGCTTTAAAATAGAAAAAAAAACAGTTTTTAAGAACACAGTGAAACTGCTTGATGCTGTCAAAGGAAACTTCCCCCTAACACCGCCAGAACCACGGAGACCTTTGTAGAAGTGATAGTTTTAAACTCAGGCTAAAACAGGAACATGGTCAGACCTCAACCACTGGAAAGGAAGTCCCAGGGTGGGTTTGGCACAGAGCTCAGGAGCTGAGCAGAGGCCTCGTGGCGGCTTCAGCTCCTTACAGGGAGCGGGCGGGCAGCGCTGAGCTCTGCTCTGTGTGACAGCGGCAGGGCCCAAGGGAACGGCATGGGGCTGCGTCAGGGGACGGGCAGGTGGGAGTCAGGGAGAGGTTCTGCCCCAGAGGGCGGTGGGCATGGCACAGCTTCCAAGACAGCGGGCATGACCCCAATGCCGAAGCTCAGGGAGCGCCGGGACACCGCTCTGAGACACTGGGTTTGGGTGGTGCTGTGTGGGGATGGGGGTTGGCCTCTGTGATCCGTATGGGTCCCTTCCAACTTGGGATGTTCTGTGATTCTGTGTGGCATGCAAAGGACAAAGGTTCCCCTTGACGAGGCAGAGAAGTGTAAAAGGGAAAGAACGCTTGACACGGAATTCCAGGAGGTTATTGCAAACGGGATAAACTTCTAACAGTAACATCCTCAGAGCAGCCAGGTAGTTCTCTCTCTGCATTAAACACTCTGGCTGGCATCTGGTCTGCCTTGGGCACTTTGTTATCCTAACGCAGCACTTTGCCTGCAGCCACTCGCTCGGGCTAACCACAGGTTTCACACGGTTGTATAGAACTGATGCGGGCCCAGCTGCTCTGTGCTGTCCCTGGATCACCCCGTGTCAACCACTTCCACGCTGCAACCATGAGTGAAGACCGGGGTGCGATGCTGCAGCACGCTGCAGGAAGGCCCCGTGCCCTTGCTCTGGGTGGAGTTGCGAGCACCCCGATGTCACCTGTCCGCCAGCCACCTGCCCCCGGTACACAAGTCACCTGCATGTCCAGTCCACACGAGACGAGGCTCTGCGGCCTCTGCGGCCGAAAGGCGACGGAGGAGCAGATGTTGGCGTGCCTCAGGGAGCGGACGACTTTCTTGCTCTCTAGATCCACGACCTTGACGGCCCCGGAGTCGTCCGCGGCGGCCAGCAGGGCCCCGCTGTCGCTGAGCGCCAGGCAGTTGATCTCCTCCTCGTTGAAGCGGAGGCGCTCCACGGGCTCGCGCAGCGCCCGCACGTCCAGAAGCGCGACGGCCGCCCCGTGCGCGGCGTACAGGCGATGCGGGCAGCACGGGGAGAAGGCCAGCGCCGCCACGTCGTCCTCGGCGGGGGACAGCCGCAGCCGCCCGGCGGGGACGCCCTCCCGGCCCCACAGCGCCAACTCGCCGCGCTCGGCCCCCGAAGCCACCGGCCCCTCGCCGCCGGCGCCGAGGCACAGCACGGAGGCGGAGTGGCCACCCTCCCACCTGACCGCCATGGCCGTCGGCGCGGGGCCGCAGCGGTTCCATGGCGGCACCGCCCGCTCGAGGCCTCCCGCCACACGGCACGCAGGCCGGCTCCGCGCATGCGCGGCGCGCCCGCTTCCATTGGCTCGCCCTCTGGCCAGGCCCCGCGGGCGCCGCGCTGTGATTGGTGGAAAGGGGCGGAAGCCGTGAGCGGGGGGCGGGGATTCGGCACCACGGACAGCGGCGGGGGCGGGGCCAGGGGGAAGCGGGGCCAGCGGA
>NC_034412.1:20523025-20533066 GCF_002078875.1 Numida meleagris | reverse complement strand
GGGGCGGCGGGGGGAGCGGGGTGGCGGCTGCCGGGGCGGGTGCTGGAGCTGGTGTTCTCCTACCTGGAGCTGCGCGAGCTGCGGAGCTGCGCGCTGGTGTGCAAGCTGTGGTACCACGTCCTGCACGGCGACGAGAACAGCGAGGTGTGGCGCAGCCTGGCCGCCCGCTGCCTGGCCGAGGAGGCGCTGCGCACCGACATCCTCTGCAACGTGCCCACCTACAAGGGCAAGGTGAGCCCCGCGGGGCCCCGCGCGGGGGTGACGCCTCCCGCGGACTGACCCCTCTTGGCTCCCCGCCCTAGGTCCGTGCCTTCCACCACGCCTTCAGCACCAACGACTGCTCCAGGAACGTCTACATCAAGAAGAACGGCTTCACGTTGCACCGCAACCCCATCGCCCAGAGCACCGACGGCGCCCGGACCAAGATCGGCTTCAGCGAGGGCCGCCACGCCTGGGAGGTGTGGTGGGAAGGGCCGCTGGGCACCGTGGCCGTCATCGGCATCGCCACGAAGCGGGCGGCCATGCAGTGCCAGGGTTACGTGGCCCTGCTGGGCAGCGACGACCAGAGCTGGGGCTGGAACCTGGTGGACAATAACTTGCTGCACAACGGGGAGGTCAACGGCAGCTTCCCGCAGTGCAACAACGCGCCCAAGTACCAGGTGAGCGGGCAGCGGGCCCTCCCTGCGCTCCTCCGATGCCGTCTCGGCATCTCCCCGCAGGAGGGGAGCAGCCTTATCTTCACAGGCTTCGGGGCTGTTCCGCAGAATCCCTGGATGGTTGGGTTGGCAGGGACCTTACAGCCCACCCAGTCCCAATCCCTGCCGAGGGCTGGCTGCCCCCACCAGCTCAGGCTGCCTAGGGCCCCATCCAGCCCGGCCTTGGGCACCGCCAGGGATGGGGCACCCACGCTTCTCTGCACGTGTTTCCTTTGTTTCTGTCTTCTTTCTCAAATACTGAGTGGGTGTTCATTGGAACACCGCGTTCCCCTCTGAAACAAAATCTGACTCTGAGGATGGGCCCAGCAGCGAGGCAGCTGTTCTCGGTGGGTATTCCACCCCTGTGCTGTTGGCAGTGTGAGTGGAGGCCGTGCTGAGGTAGGGCCTTCCTGTGCCAGGCACTGCTTGCTGGCTGTTTGGGCGCCTTCCCATAGGTGACATCCTTTGGCTAGGCTGTGATGTACGGGTGATTTCGGGTTATCGAAGTGCAGGTGCTGTTCCGTTGTTCTGTCTCGCTGCGAGTATTTATCTTTGTTCTCCTGGCCACTTGCACGGCTGCCTTTTGACTGATGGTTTTCCTCACATTGCATCTTCTGCTGTATTGCAGTGTAATTCCCATCTCACAGCGTCATGGTTTGGGATGAATAATGCCTTGTGGTTCAGCTGTACATGAAGATCTTGGCATTAACTCAAGGCTGATATTTCTAAATTTCATATAAAAGCTCAGTGCCAAGTGCTTAGTTCAGTCTGGAAATTATACCTGCCATTTTTGCAATTGATAAGTAAGTGTGGATCAAAGATACGCAGATTTCGTGTTTCCTAATGTGAAAATTGGCCCTTTCCAGCCCTCCCTCTTGGTGGTCCCTCCTTGCTGCCCCTGTCTGGGCCTTTCTGCACAGCAGGGCGAGGAGAGGTTTTAAAGCCAGGAGAACTCCCGTGGGGACTGGAGGCTGAGCCATGCTTGCAGTCAGTGCTTTCTTCTTAAGAATTGGTGAGGGCTTGAATCAGCAATCCTTTAAAGCAGTTTATAATTGGTAAGGCATAGAATCACAGGGTAATACACGTACGGTCATCTGCTCATAGGAGACATACTTAAGGGAAACACATGCTTGTTAGCATTGGTTAGAAGAAAAATATGTTGGCTGGAAGGAGACCCGGTGCTGCAGTTGTCTGGTGGAGAACCAGAAGTTTGTGCTATCTCATGCTGTATTTGCTGCTGATGCCTCTCATTTCTGTTTTTATTTGAAAATAACAAGCACAGGATAAATGTAGGGAGCAACATGTACACCCTGCTCCAAGTCTCTTGCTGCATTCGGCGTTGGTTTTACTCACACATGTCTATCTATAGTGTAGGTTTTGCATAGCTATTTTGCCAAAGCTTTGCACTGAATTATATTTCTGCCTTGGTAAGGGAGCACCTGTCAGTGACAGCACTCGTGCAATCAGGAGTATGTTCTGGGAATATTGTGCACCTGGCATTTACCTTTCTAAAACAAGTTGTCTAACGTTGCTCTTTGCAGACTTTACTGGTCATTGCTGACCAGGGAGCCCCAGTAACTTGGGGCCGTTGCAACATTTTCAGGCTCCTTCAGTGTTCTGGAGTGGTGCACTTGCTCCCTTGAGAAGGGCTGGTTGTGCTTGGTGTTGCGAGGGTGGGTAGGTACAGGCTGCCCACAGGAGCAGGCAGCTGACGTGCTGGGACCGTAACGCATACAAGAGGAATGGAGACATTTCTGTCGTGAAAGCAACAAGGAGAGCCTTGCTTTAATCTGATCTGCTGTGTTATCCATGGATTTTGCTTTGTTTTTTTTGTGTCTCCGTCTGAATATATTGATTCTTTCTCTATTTGTTTTTTTTTTCCCTCCTCTTCCCATCTCTGTTTCCAGATAGGCGAAAGGATTCGAGTTATCCTGGACATGGAAGACAAAACGTTAGCGTTTGAGAGGGGCTATGAGTTCTTGGGAGTTGCATTCAGAGGACTGCCCAAAGTTTGCCTGTATCCGGCAGTGTCCGCCGTGTACGGTAACACAGAAGTGACTTTGGTCTACCTGGGAAAACCTTTGGATGGATGACAGATGGTTTCATTGGGACGTCATGATGTGGATGACTGGGAGGAGAAATCTGCATGTTGGTTAGAGGGAAACATGTATTAGAGAAAAAAAAAAAGTGTGGGTGTGTGTCCAAGAACCATCGAAGAAACCATACAGAATTTTGAAACGGAGGACCAGCCATACTTCAGGAATTGTTACATTTCCTCTTTCTACCAGGCCAGAAAAATCCTCAGGGTCGCAGTTGGTTGAGTGGGAAGCTGACACATGCATGTTGCAACAGATTTCATTGCTAGGACGGCGGTGCGTGACCTCAGATATTTAAGGAAGGATTTGATATAAAACTGCTTGAGGAAATTAACCCGAGGTTTGTAAGTAGTGTGTTTTGTGAAAGACTCCCATTTTAAAACTGCTTGTTCCTCCCCTTCCCTTCCCTCCTCGGGGCTGACGTGGGTACCGGGGAGAGCGAGTCTGGTTGGGTTTTATTTACAGTTTTTATCTTACCGAGAAGGGTGGTCTGTCCGGCCTGCCCTTCTCCGGTATAACGATATAAAACGTGTGCAGCTATTTTTAAGTGTATTTTAAGAACTGTATATGTGGAACACGTTGAAAAGAACAGTTAAATCAAAAGAAAGGGTTTGCTTTATTCTAACTGGGATATGATTTCTTGAAGGGGATTCAGAAAAACTTTGGACAGATAAATAACATTCATGTAAGTGTACTACTTCTGTTGTGTTGTAGAGCATTTGGGAATGCCCTTGTGGAGTACGGTGCTGCGTGGATTCATTTTCTGTGTAGCTGAAAGCTTCCGTAGCTTCAGCAATAGTTGTGTTCTCTGTAGGAAACACAACAAAAATTGCCCTGGAAGTTTTGTTTTTCCAAAATTTATGGTCCACCTTTAAGAAAGGAAGCTGCAACGCGGTGCTGAGCTCGTCTCCCTTTCCGCATCAAAAATACAAGGTTTTAAAAGCATCCTTATGCTTTCCAGTCGGTGCTGACTGTGGGCTCTGCAGGAGGGCTCCTTTGGTGGGGCACTAAAATCTGAGAGCCGTGTGCCTGGCTCTTGGCTCTCGTTTCTTGGTTGCTGGTGTTTCCCAGAGCAAACCGGGCTGTTTCAGTTATCAATGGTGTGATCTATGGAGGGGGAGAATGAAGTCTTCGTGCATCCTCTCCTTGGTTTTGTACTGGAGAATGTGAGTTGCTTCATCTCGGATGCTGACAGCTCTCCGAGCAAGAGGAATGTCTCTTAGGCCGTTCCTTGTTTTCCCCCCTTTACTCGAGTGATTGGAGGAAAGCGGCACAAGCAGGTAACTGAGATGCCTTGTCTGCTGCTGGAGAGCTGTCCTTGGAGTGCTTTTTACACAGTAAATACCCAAGTTCTGCACTGGAGCAGAGTATGTGCGTTATTACCATTTAAAAGGATTTAAAGTATTTATTTGTTTTATGTGTTGTTTATTGCTTCAAGGCGGTATCGGTATCGAGGTCAATTTCTCTTGGCTGTGCTAAAGAAACAAACTTATACAGTGAGAAAAGATGTTTTAAATGGTACTGAGAGCAACTGGCTGATGAAGTGAGACCGACGCCAAGTGAGTACGTTTCGGGAAAACCAGTTATGAGCGTTGGTTGGATTAAACCACAGGGCTTGTGTCTGCCTGGCAGAACTGCGTGGCATGAGGAGGGAAGCAGGAAACAAAATCCTGTCCTGTTTCAGAGAATAAGATCTTTGCTGAGGTGTGTGTTCTCAGTAAAAAGTGGCTGCTGCGCTTGGTCGTGAATCCAATTAGATGTAAGTAAACCCTGAGAACTTCGGAGGAGTTTCATTCACAAATGAAGATTGATTTCCCTTCTTCAGACTGCATCTTACCCTCTAAATTATTTTCCTCTAAATTAGGTGTGGTGAAAGCTGAACATTCCTTAAGGGTGGGTTTGGGGGGACTCACATAAAACTATAACTTATTCCTGGAGACCAATGCTGGCTGTACAAAATATTAAAATAAACTCTGCTATAATTCAGAAGGACTTGTCTGTGTGTGTTGTTGCAATGACCTCCTGAGAACGTGCTGAGAAGAAAGAAACGGAGCAGCGGTTTGATGTGACAGAACGAAACTTCTTATCATTAGGAGGATGGTGGTGCTGGGGCTGTGTGATTTGCTGCATGACTGTTTGGGAAGGGAGAAGCTGGGGAGTGGTTACAGGGAGCTTGATAGCTTTGCTCATGAAGTTACACCCTTTCACAGCTCGAGTCTTCCAGTGTGAATTACTGGGCAGCTGAGGATGTGTTGTGCTCAGTGCCGAGGCTGCACTGCCCTGTTGCTGCAGGAGGTGCCTTGGAAGTTGCTTTTTGACTTCTTCACCTTCCTTAAAAATTACTGTGAGAGAGGAGGTAGCAGACCCAGGTATGAACGATTTAGGGTATTTGTGCTGCCAGCTCCAGTTGAACTCTCCATCAATATATTTTGACTAACCAAACAGCTGTTAGCTTGCAGCTTTTCCCACTTGGTAAATCGTTTTGAGACCGTCTTTATTCATCTTCTATACTTCAGGCTTGGAGTACTTAGAAGGAAGCAGACGTTGAGCTTGCCCTTGGAGAGGGAAAAAAAAGGGGTCTACATGAGAAATTTTGAGTGCTGAACAGATTCACACAGCTGGAACAGTGATTTGGGAGTGACCTGAGCTCCTGGGCATGGGAGGGGAAAAGGCAGCGAGGTCTGGCAGCCTGCACAACCTCGTCTAGCAGGAGAACAGGGAATCCAGGAGGCAGCTCTCCTCTCTGCTGCGCACTGTGCCCAGTGTGCTCCTCCCCACAGCTCTCCTAAGCCTGTCCCTATTCTAGGGCTATTTTGGTGCAATACGTGTAATCAGACTCTATGCTGAGGTATTCCTGCTTATTTTTTTTTCTTCTTCCTTTGCAGCTTTTCCAGCCTTAACTGTAAGAACTGCTGACTCTAGAGCGGGTGGTGCCTCCCAGGATTCATATGGTGCTTGCACAGATGCTGTGTTAGGTTCTGCTGGGCTGGGCTGGCTTCAGGCTGTGCTGCTTTGTTCTGGGTAAGTTCTTGGAATGGGCACCCAGTGCATTTCTGCTGCTGCTTTGAGCGGAGTGGCTTCTATGCGCTGTTTTTGGTGGTTTTGCTTTTCATTCCCACCTGTACAGAAGAATGTAGCGATATGCTCTGTGTGACATGATTTAAATTTACACAGAGCCTGTGTATACTTGCTAGGGGATAATGGCAGAACAGTCAAGCCATACAAATATCCCTTTTCTGCTCTCAGTTCCAATGGCAAGCTTTCTGCCTTTTCCAGGTTCAGCAAAGAGGAATTCCATCCTGCAAGGGGCCCACAGAACGTGCTCCGTAGAGATGAACGTCACTCCTGCGATAGTTCTTGATTTGCCAAAGCAGATCGATTGCAAATTTAATTCCTGAGCTTCATGCAGACTGTGGGTGTAGCTCACACAGGGCTGGTGGTTTCATTAGATGGGAGGCACCAAGGAGAGCCCAGATGTGCTCCATTGTAACTCATGGAGCTTTCAAAACGATCCATTCTCAAATGCATGTGTATGTGTATGGCTGACTTCCAAACAGCTGAAAAGTAACTGAAGCCAGAGCAACAGGCTGCAGCAGGATCTCCAGCCCAAACTCATGTAGCAGATCGTGTAGAAACTAATAAAAGAGGGCTGAAATGCTGTACAAGTTGGAGCAACCATAATCAATAACCAGAGGAGACGGTGTTGTGGTTGGGAGCTCTGAAGCACTTTCCAAAATCATCGAGAGCTTGCTTTTAAGTGCTGAGCTTTTGGCTGACGTCTCCATGAGCGTGTTCAGAACAGAAGAGGTCTGATGCTGGTTAGCCGAAAACATGCTGGAAAAAGGGATTCTGTGAGATACTTGGAGTCAACTGAACAACTGCTTGGAGTATTTTCCCTTCCCCAGTGAGTGATCTGACTGCTTTGGTCAAGAGAAACATCAGCAGTCTGTGGCTTACATAGATCAGTCAGTTGTAGGCTTCACAGTCCTTTAGGATATCTGGTACTTCTTCATCAGTGGGGAAAAAACTCACTCTGCTGGGGAGATTTCTCTTAAAGCATTTTTTCTACATGAAATGCAGTAGTGCAGGCATTTCTGAGGGTCTTGCGTGAGCCTGCTGCAAGCAAATGCTGTTTGGTGCTGGAACTTCTGGCCGTGTTTCAGGTGACAAAATGGGAGCAGATGGCCGTGATCTGGTGGGCTGTGTCCGTGCACAGGCTGAGCTTCTGTTGCTGCGGGTGGATCTGTGTTCTTCTGCCTCTGAGCCCCGCAGCCAACTGGAACATGTTCGCTTTTCTCTCCCTGTGCCGCTGAGCTATGTTTCTGAATTTCCTTGAAACGTGGATGTGTTTTCCAGATGGCTCTCTCTATTTTTTGCTCTTCCACTTCCAGGACGATGATGACAGCAGCAATGTATTAAAATAACATTCGGCCTGGTAATAGTTGGGTCATACCTAGAGAAAAGAAGTGTGAAGAGCAGTTGTATTAGAGAGGCAACCAGCCCTCGGTGATACCTGAACCTGTGCTCAGGTATCCATACTGATATCTCAGTTCTGGGCAAATCTTTAGATTTCTTTTCATTTTGTCTTTATTACCTGCGTGAGCTTTGTATATTTGGTTCAACAAGATGGGATATTACTGTTTAACTAGAAGCAGGCTTCTGGTTTGTTACACTTTAAGCAAAGTTTAAGACTTGGAAGTGCTCCCTTTCCTCAAGTGCTAGGGACTGTGGTTCATTTCCCCTCCTCTTCTCTCCCTTCATTAGCCTATGGAATCTGCCTCTCCTCAGCCTCTGCATCGAAAGGAACTTCCTGCAGATCTAAGCACCTCCAAGTACGTGTTCCACAATTCCACAAACCTGGGATGTTATAAATAGTTCTGGACCCTGGCAGGAGCATGGCCATGAGTGCTGCGTGTGCTGCTCTCGGCCGGCACAGGGCCTGCTCTTGCAGAGTGCAGACAATGCTGTGAAATCCGCAGCCACAGAATTGCATTGCCGGGATGTGTTCTAGGATCCTTTTCACGGTGGCAAAATGAGTTTCTAAATGGTGAGGAGGATGACGTGTTTGTTTTATCTAAATTATCCTAGACTACCTGGCACTGAGGTCTAATTAAGTTGAAAGGAAAAATTAATGAAGTGGTAAATGAATACCGGAGGCTTTTCCTGCAGCGATGCTGAATCTGCTAATTCCTCCTCGATGCAGCGTTTTTCATTCTGTTTTGGGGGTGGCATGACCTCAGCACGAATTCCCACACCTCCCACCAGAGGGCAAAGTTAACAGTGCTGCGGGAGCACCTACTGGAGCGGCTGAGGGGTTGTGCAAAATTAATGTTTCATGCGGAACCTCTGCTGGTATTCAGTATCCCCTTTTGTTTTTGAAGGGGATGTGGAAATAGCATTTTTGAAATACACTTCTTCGTTGGAAGCCTTGGTCCCATGGTTAAGGTTATGGAGTGAGCTGGGAGCCCAAGGTCGCCTGCGGAGGCAGAGAGGGCTTGGGGGGCTCAGGCAGTGCTGCTGTGCGGTGTGGCCGTTCCTCCAGGCAGTGCCATACCAGCCTGCTCTGCCACACGCTGCGTTCCGTCCCTTCAGGCGACTGTCACCCATCGTCCAAAGTGAAGTCATCAAAAATGATTGAATACACTCCATCCAATGCAGCTCTTGAAAGAGGATTTTAAAATAGAACTCACTGTATATTATTACAAGTGTTGCTTCTTGTTCTGCAGTGTTGCAAGCCACAAGAACAAGGTGTCTTTCCTGCCATGCCTGCGCTTGCATATCTGTTGCAAGCTAACTGGGTTTGTTTCATGTTCACTTGATTTATTTTGACTTTTAATCCAGATTGTTCTTCTATTGTTAAAAGCTCTTTGGTTCTGTGTTTACCTGCAGGCAGTGTTTGAATGGAGGAAAGTACAAAGGTGTAACCCTGTCTGTTCTTGTCTTTTATGTGAAGCACCTGATCTTCCTGCGAGCTCCCTGCTTCTGCAGCTGAGCCTCACCTCGCTTCATCCAGACAGCAGCACTGAGAGCGTGTAAGGACCGGCTGCCCTGGGACCTTCATGTGCCCGCGGCGTTTTGTTGCTCAGGATCTGTGCTGTGTCCCCAGCTGCTTCACTGTGTGTTTGGCAAAGTGATTTATTATTATTTTTTTTTTATCCTTTCTTGAACTTCTGATTTCAGGTTGTGAACTTGCTCTCATTTTCACAGGAGTCTTCACATCCTTAGAGGCACACTTTAAAGCCGGAGGCAGATGTGAAAGCTGTTTTACAATTGTGTATGCCACAGCTACAAAATATTATTCCCTTGCACGCCTACACGCTCAGGTAGGGACCTGCAGCAAGGCATGCTGACAGCCTCAGTTCCTGCTGTGTCTGTTTCAATCAGTCCATCAGCTCCAGTTTGCAGCCGGTGAGCTGAAAATGGAGGCAAGACAAAGCTGATCGATAAGCACAGACCTGTTTGCAACCCCCAGAGGTGAGCAGGTGCTGATCTGGGTTTTTGTTGGGTTTTGTGCTCCGGTGGCTGACTGGTTTTCTCTGGATCCCATCTGAGATGGTCACCTGAACCCTTACAGAGGGTCTGGAGGGTAGGACCTCATGCTTTGTAAACCGAGATATTTGTATTTCACCTTTAGCTGTTAAATGAAGACTTTCAGCTGTTCTTCTTAGTGTGAAAATCACAGAATCATTAAGGTTGGAAAAGACCTTTAAGATCATCATGTTCAACCCTAACCCAACCCACCATGCCCACTAACCACGTCCCTCAGTGCCACATCTCCATGAACAGTGATGCCACCACCCCCTGGACAGCCTGTGCCAGTGCCTCACCGCTCTTTTGGAGAATAAATTGTTCCAAATATCCAACCTGATCCTGTCCTGGCACAACTTAGGGCCATTACCTTTTGTCCTATCGCTGTTATCTGGAAAAAGGAGCAACCCACAGTGGAGCATGGGAAAGGAGGATCTGCTGCATTCATTGATGCATCTCCCCGAGCTTTCCCCCCTTGTGTTTTTATGCTAAGTCTTTGTGCCTGGGGGAGGGGACAATCTGAAACTGCAAGCCAAAAGCCCACACTGAGCCTTTCCCATATGTGGCTGCAGGGATGAGCTCTGAGGCAGGACAGCGTCACTTCAGGTTGGGCTTTCTTAGAAGACCACAGGAGCCCCTATCCTGACAGTTTTCTCTGTTTTCTTACGTTATCCCACAGGCTTTGTACCAAAGGGCTCTTGGCTCTGTGACCAGCAGGAGAG
>NC_034412.1:20505821-20522975 GCF_002078875.1 Numida meleagris | reverse complement strand
GGGGGGGGGGCATGCTTGGTCAAGAGCTGAGATAGTTTCACTTCCCTTTGCTTTAATGACACAATTTCTCACTTCTCCTCAGCAGAACAGCAGCTGGAAGGGAGCGTGTGTGACTGCAGAGGGGAGCTGGGGTAGTGCCAGTGTGCATCGCTGGGTGATGTCATGGAATAGCTCGTCAGTACCTCCTCTGGGTGAATTCAGAGCTTCTGGTCCTGATAGGTTTATACTAAAGCCGTCAGTAAATGTGCTGGGGTAGTGCCCGGGAGAGCAGGTACAAAGCTGAGATCGGTGTGTCTGCATCATGCATCCCTGTGAGGAAGCATGGGTAATGTGCAAGCAAACAGCAAACAGTGGGTGTAAGCAGCTCGCTTGCAGGGCCTGTGGCTCCTGCAGAGACCTGGGAGGCAGGGTCAGCAGTTCTCCCTTCTCGCTGCTCCCACAGGTGCGTTGTGAGCAGTTCTGCAGAGCATCCACACCTCCAGCGCTCAGGTTTGCGGTGCTGAGCCCTCGCGTTGACCGCTGGGGGAGCGCGGGGGAAATGAGGTGGCTTCTGTGGCTCCCTGCTCCCTGGCCTGCTTCCTCCTTGTTTACGTTGGTGGAGGTGGGAGACGGAAGAGCGCAGACCACAGGGCTGGAGCCGGTCCAGGGATGCGTGTGGGAGCCTGGGAAGTGGATGTGGCCAAGCCACTGACCAGCACCCCTCTTCCCTTCCTGCCCACCCCATGCTTCCAGAAATGGCCTTTTGCTTTCTACTAAGACCTATTTCTGCCTTCCCTCTGGGCCCTGGGGGTATGCTCGCTTGTAGGTTAAATGAAGGATTCTCTCCTGCAGTTACTCTGTGTTGGAGGCTGTGTCCTCAGCCAAACAGCTTCCTTTTCCCAGCCTGAAGGTTTTGTGCTTGCAGCTGTCATGCTGGCAGCTCACCTGGGTCCCATTGGGCTGCTGCTCGCTCTGCTGGGCTATTTCCTTCCACCTCCCGGAGGTGGCTGCAGCTGTCGGTGTGAGAATCGGTGAAGGGGAATGAGCCAGCAAGCTCCATACTCTGCTCAGAGTGGTTTGCCCTGTGAAGCAATGCTCAGTGCTATAGGCTTCTCCAGATCCCCTCTTTCCAAGGGTGACGTGTGATGAGGATGCTACGGGACCTCCCAGCCCTGCAGCCACCCCCAGCCAGCTCCTGCCCTTCTGCCGCTCGGTGAGCGCCCTTGGGGTGGGCTGGGGACCGGGAGGGTGTCTGCAGTTTTTTGTTGGTGCTGGTGACCTCGAGTAACACCCTGGGAATTTTGCCCCACTGCGGAGTTTCTGACATCTGCTCTGGTTCACTTGTACGCTGAGTGCTTCTCTCTTTTCCTTCTTGATTTTTAGACTTCAAACTTCCTTGAAAATGCAGGAAATGAAACCACAGGGCCTTTTTGTGAGTGATGTGGGAACGCTGAGCCTCCTTCCAGAGAAGAAATGAAATTCAGGCTAAAAGCAAAAAAGAAAAATCTCCCAGGCTGTGTGCGCTGGCCGCAGGAGCGTGGGGCCTGCTGCGAGCAGATGTCCTATGGGCTGGGGTCACCCAGACAGTGATGTCTCTGGGAGGGGGATTAAGGAGGCCTGGATGGGGAAGGAGGGCGGAAGCTGTCCAGCACACCTTCATGTTGACTTCCACATCGGCTGGGAGCTCCCTGTGTTGAGATGGCATGGACCTGCAGCCAGGTGTTGTGTTTGCCCAAATCCTGAGCAGCCGCAGAGGTCACTGAGCATCCCAATCTCACCTGGGCATTGCAAGAGGCTGGGTGCTGGTGTCCCGAGGCAGGCCCCTGGCATCTGAAAACAGTGTCAGCCTGAGCTCGGGATGCTGAGATCGACATCGGCCACTTTCTTATTCTTCCCCTGCAGGAAATGCGCTGAGGTTGAACCCAACCACCACGAGCAGCCTTAGGCTGGTCCCGCTGAGCCCTGGGGCCCTGCCCGCGGCCCCCACCCTGCGGTTCCTTCTTGCAGCCGGGGCTGCCCGCGGGTGCACGACCTGGGGTGTGAACGCCTCGCCGCGCTCTCTGCCTCCATGTGACTGCAGTTTCCGTTCGCTCCTTCCGCAAAGCCCATCTTAGCGCTCAGCAGAAAGCGGGTGGGAGAGCACCCCAGCGGCTCGCATCCGGGCCTAGCCCCACAGATCCCCCCCAGCACAGTGGAGGGGCCACGGGCCGCAGGATGAGCTGCTGCAGGCCCTGCGCGCTGCCACGGGTGGTGAGTACCTGCCCCCCAAAAACACAGGAGGATGGAGAGGGGAGGCCAAAGCCGGGCAGCAACAAGGCAGTGGTGAGGGGAAAGCAAAGGTGTTTGGGTGCCACTGCCAAGCTGGAGCCAAAGCCCTTGGGTTTTCTGGGGAGCGGTGCTGCGGTAGGGACACCACGAGGACCTCATGCCCTGGCATGGAGGTTGGAGGTTCAGAGGGGTGCTGGCTTGTCCCTAGAGAAAGGAGGCTTCCTCCAGTCCCTCTTGGATTAGTATCGGCTTCCCTATTTTGGCTGTCCCAAGGACGGAGACAAACCAGGAGGCATCCCCAGCTTACCCCTGGGCATGAGCCTCTGGCTCCCCAGGCTGCCAAAAATAACCTCCAATCGCTTCTTCAAGCACTGGCAGCTATGACAAGGCCGAGCCCTCAGTGAGCCCTCGTTGCTCATTTGCCTGAGCCTCAGCTTTCTTCCCAGATGCAAATGCCAGCAGCTCCCATCCCACAAAATAAGCCAAAATAAGCAACGGGGGCCCTTGTGCTGAAAAGCAGCGCTTCTCCAGCTAGTGCTGGGGTTGGAGTGTTGGCACTGGGGCGGAGGCTGTGAGCTCTGGGCAGGTTGGCTGTGGTTGGGTGAAATCTGCCCCATAGTGCAGTGTTCTGTGTGCGCTGCCCTGTCCCTCGCTTTCTCCTGTCCCATGGGGGTCCCTGTGCTGTGGGCATTAGCTGGGGCAGCTTGTGGTGGCCGAGTGCTGAGGGCAGGAAGGTGTGCAAGGGTGACTGCTGCTGTCCTAGGTGCCCTGGGGGTGCTGTCGAGCTGAATGTGCTGCAGCTCCTGACCTCTCTGTCCCCACAGGAGCGCTGCTGCTGAGATGGAGGCCCCGCTGCCTGTTCTCTCCCTGCTGCTGGTCCTTCTGGCAGTAGGATGGGGAGTTGGGGCGGGCGCAGCGTGGGCCATGTCTCCTGGTGGTTGCGAGCGCGTAAGTCCTGTCTCTTACAAACTCTTGCCCTTCTGATCAAACTCTTGCCCTTCTGACCTACAATCCCCAGGCACCTCAGCTTCTCCAGTCCTTCCCCTCCCAGCTGCTGGCCTAGCACTGGAGCTAAGGTTTGGAGTGGGACAATGAGGCTTTACCTGAGGAACCACCTCCATCCTCACTTTGCTCCCTGGACTTATCATCTCCCCCATCTAGTGCCTCACAATGAGGTGTTGCATGTCCCCTTCTTGCTGTAGGTGAAGAGCACCACAGACTGCAGGAGGAAATGGTTGAGCTCTGTCCCTGGAAATCTGCAAGGTGACACTGAAGAGCTGTTGCTGGATGACAACACTATCCAGGTCCTGGGCCATGCCTCTCTGCTCTCGTACCACCAGCTGAAGCATCTCAGCCTGACCAAGAACCGGATGGAGCTCATTGAGCCTGGTGCCTTCCTGGGCAGCCAGAGCCTCCATGCGCTCTCCTTGGCAGACAACCTCCTCTTCACCAACTACTCTCTGACAGCAGCTGCTCTTTCTGCTTTGCCAGCCTTGAGGACACTCGATATAGCTGGAAACCAGCTCACTGAGGACATGGCATCTGTTTTGCTCAGCAACCTGTCTTCCTTGGAGTCCTTGTCTGTAGCCAGGAACATCATCATGAGACTAGACTCATCCGTCTTCACCAACCTGACGCAGCTCTTGGAGCTGAACCTGGAGAGGAACTATATCTTTGAGATTGACCAAGCTTTTGAAGGGCTGCAGAGGCTGCAGAGGCTCAACATAGCTTACAACTACATGACGTGCATTGTGGACTTCAACCTGACCCAGCTCCGAGTGCTCAATGTCAGCTACAATATCATTGAGTGGTTTCTGGCCCTGGAAAGCGATGACCTCTTTGAGCTGGAGGTGCTGGACCTGTCTCACAACCATCTCCTTTTTTTCCCCGTGCTACCCCGGCAGAGCAAGCTGCACTCCCTGCTGCTGAAGGACAACAAGATGAGCTTTTACCAGCTTCTTCCCAACGGCACGTCCCTGGAGAACGTCACTGTGCAGTTCCTGCTCATTGACGGCAACTCCACCAACATCACGACGGTCAAGCTGTGGGACGAGGTCTGCTACAGCAACCTCTCCTCCCTGCGCCTCCTGGACATGAGCCAGAACCAGTTCTGGTACCTGCCGGAGGGCTTGCTGGCCAAGATGCCCGCCCTGACTCACCTGAAGCTCAACCAGAACTGCCTGGAGACCTTCCACCTGTCAGAGCGGGACCCCTTGGCCATGCTGACGGACCTGGACCTCAGCCAGAACCTGCTGACAGAGCTGTGGGAGGACGTGGGCACTGGGCCCGCCCTGCCCAGCCTGCAGCTCTTCAACCTCAGCACCAACATGCTGCGGGCGCTTCCTGCCGGCATCTTCACCCACACAAAGCAGATCACTACAGTTGACCTCAGCCACAACCACCTCGACCTGTGTCCCCGGCCAGCTGTTGCGGGCCGGAGCGCTCCCTGCGTGGACATCAGGGGCCTTGCCACCCTGACCCGCCTCTCCTTGGCCGGCTGTGGTCTGCGGGACCTGGGCGGCCACCCCTTCCGAGGGACGGCCCTGACGCACCTGGACCTCTCCGACAACCGGGAGGCTCTGTCTGGGGACCTGAGGTGGCTGCGGGACCTGGCTGTGACGCTGCAGGTGCTGTCCCTCCGCAACACCAACCTCTCCTCTGCCACGGTGGACTTCTCGGCCTTCCAGAGCCTGGTGGGCCTGGACCTGTCGGGGAACACACTGACCGCCCTCCCTGCCTCTCTGGGCGCACTGAAGCTGCGCAGCCTCGACCTGCGGGACAACTGCCTGGCGGCTCTGCCTGCAGACGTGGTGTGGAGGCCACTGGGGAGGAGCCTGCAGGAGCTCTACCTCAGCCGTAACCCCTACAACTGCTGCACGCTGGGGTGGTGGGAGGCCCTGCAGCGCGTGGAGCGGCTTCACGTCCCCGACGGGCATGAGGTGACGTGCAACTACGACTCGCAGCGGCTGAGTGCGTGGGCGCTGCCCGAGCCCGTCCTGCGGGACTGCCGCTGGCGGACAGCCAACATGGCCCTGCTCTACCTGGTGCTTGCCCTGCCCACCTGCCTGACGCTGCTGGTGGCCTTCACTGTGGTCTTCCTCACGCTGAAGCCAAAGCTGCTGAAAATGGTGAAGAGGAGGTGCGGGGTGTCCGGCCCATACTGATGGCTGAGGAGGAGGAAGGGCCCTCTTGGGAGTGAAGGTGAGCAGGCGGATTGAGGATTGAGAACTTGCATCCATCTGGTGGCCCAGAAGTGGCGTTTTGGGCTGCCTGGGTGCTTGCTTTTATTTATTCACACCGCAACGGTCACCCTCCATGTGTGACCATAGGGATGTGCCCGGAGGCCAACACGAAACTGGCACTTGCACAGGTAAACTTCCTTAGCGAGTGTTTCACTTCTGTGTGTTTTGGAGAGCAAGGATTGCAATCCACATGTGAAAAGGTAAAATAAGGAAGAAGGGCAGCTCTATCTCGCTGGATCTGCCAGTGAACCTTCAGCCTTAGGGTAAACCACTAAGAACAAAAGGACTGGAACAGTGACAGTTCCCCCAGCAGCACGGTCCCTGTCCCACGCTGCACTGGTGGTGGCACCACTGCTGGCAGTGCCCGCTGTGCCAGTGAGACAACAACCTCAAACCTCAGTGATGTACAATACTGGCTGAAGAAGAATAAATTATATTTCTGGTAATGTTCTTTCCTCTGTTTATCTCTCCCGGTTGCAGTGTGCCCTGTGATCAATGGGGCAAGCTCTGAGCGTGGACCTACAGGAGGGGATGTGGCAGTAGCAGAGCCAAGCACGGCACTGGAAAGATTTGGACAAGGCTGTCACATCCACCATTGCCCTTGCCCATTTTTTTTTGGCCCTGTTTCATCGAGAAATAGCCAAAAGCAGATCAGGTGCCAGCTGGGGAATCCCTCAGCCTATTTCAGCTGCTCTTCTGCTCATGTGCAGCTCACCCAAGGGACAGTGTGGACCTACAGTGACAGCCCTGGGATGTCCTCCAGCAGCCCCTGCTGGTACCAGGCACCACAGCCACATTTTGGCATCTCTCCGCCAGCTCTGGCCTTGATATGTGGATGCACTGTCCTCACTTGTATTCTTGAAGCCAGGTGAGACTGTCATGGTCTGGATAGGTGGGCAAGTGGGACATAAAATCGGTGGGATGAGCAGGCACGGAGGGTAGCTGGGATTTGGCAATATTCACGCAAAAAGCCACGGCAAAAATCTGGTTTTAACAAATCAGCATCCTCAGGCAATGGGAGATGCCAGCATTGCTCAAGATGCAAAACATGGAGGGTAAGAACATGGGCCGTGTGGCCTTAATAAATGAGTATACCGCAGGAAGCGTGCGCAGCGGAAGAGATGATTAAACACAGATTTGATGACAGGCAAACTGAAAGCCCATTTCACAGAAAAGCAACCTTGACCCAACAAGAAAGCAGAGTGAAATGTCCATCAGCGTGCCTCAGGGCCGGACTCTGCACCTGGTCCTTGGGTCACTGCAGGTATTTTTATAACTTTATTTTACTCTAAAACCACTCCGAGGCTTTGTGACTTTCTACTGTTCTCTCTCGCTCTGTATATATATTTTCAAATAATGTAAGGACATTTTCCCAGAGCTGAGCGTTTACTGAGGGAGCAGCATCCCATGCAGTGTAAGGAAGGAAAATGTCTCCCTTTGTCACTTGGAAATCACTGCATCTCCAAAGTACTGTCAAGATCAACTTGTTTTTTAAATATTCAATTTTTTTAAATTAAGGATTTAATTTGTGCAACCTGAAACTGCAAACATAATCTCTGCTTAGGAAACGTGAGAGTAGTATTCTCACTGAAACTGTGATTTATCCAGCAAATAGCTGAAGGTATATTTAACATTCCAACACATAGTAATAAATGCCACATGCATACACTCAAATGTAATATTGCTTCCAAGATATAAATATTTAACATTTCATTTTCAGGCAAAGCTGAACAGAATTCACAGGAAAACATGGTGAGGTTTTCAGCCAGAGCTGACTGAAATGTAAACAAATGAAAGATAAATAATTTAAAATTATTTTGGGCACTCCTACATAGGAAAAAAGTAAAAACAGCCAAGTTCAGCTGTCTCATTTCAGCTTCTCAGTTCAGCTTCTTAAAATGTATATAAACCTGAAACCGCTGTAATATCGTAGGCCTCAGATTCTTTGTGGCTAGTGTAAAGTGCATAAGTGGATCAACTGCACAAACAGAAGATGCTGCAGTAGAGGAAGCAGGATGACACTGTTCTCTCTGCTAGGAATATGGGACCTGTCTCTGCCCATCCAGGTCGTGTTGGTCTGGAATCAGACTTCTTCACATGACTCCGCATCCCAGCCACAGGACTCCAGCTGCTCATCCTGTGGAAATTCGACCTCAATATCGTAGATAAAGTCTGGGTCGCCCTTCTTCTTCCTGTTCTTTTCGAAGAGCTTGTCCATGATGCTCTTCCTTTTGGCTAGCTCCTTGTCATCCAGTTTGTTCATGTCCTCCTCGGGGTCAATGGTCTCTTCCCGCTGAATCTTTTCCAGGCTCTCAGCCAGACTCTCTCCCCCCAGGTGCCCTTTTAGCAAACTGTGCAGCTTCTTTAGCTGATGTAGTGAGACTCCTTCCAGGTAAGCTTTGTGCCGAGGGTTATTCTTCAGCTGCTCAGCAGCAATGCCGCAATCTAAAGACAAAACCACCCTAAACAATTAGAGGGGCAAGCAAATCTCCTTAAGTAGACATCACCCTCTTCCTAACCCTCACAGGTGAGGCCTCCAGGTTTAGCAGCACTGCTGCTCAGGTTAAGATGCTGCCCTGGGCTCCTCGGGGAGACAGTGTTACCCCAAACCTGCCCACTGCGTGCTCCCCACTCGGTTTGCCCCTTTCCCCTGTGTGTGGAGAGGAATTGGAGAGCGCTGTATGGAAACAACGTACCTGAGAACTGGGAGAAATTTCTGACAGGCATGATGCGCCGGCGAGTCTTGTCCTTTTCTTCGTAGATCAGGATCACAGACGGAGGCTGAAAGCGAATGCCACACTTCTTTGCAATGCAAGTCATTGCAGCTCTTGCTGCTGGCTGAAGCGTGCTCACTTTTATCAGAAAAGTCCTCAGCACCTTCAGTGCTCACTGAAGAACTGGAAAAATGGGAAAGAAAGCACAAGTGTCTCTCATCAGTCTTTGGGATGACCCAAATTCAGCAAAAATGCACAACCAGGGTGCAGTTCTCCCAGACTTTGGGGGAACTTGAACACATCCCCACGCGCTCTTTGAGCTGGGCATGGGGAGCAGTGTGACTCTAAAGGCTGATTTACACCCTTGTCTCCTCTCAGCTTTTGAGTCTGGATTATGTATCACACACAAGTGAAATTTTTGGTCTACCAGTTAAGTACTGCATAGTCAAATGATACCTAGAAGATATTTCATGTGACAATGGAGAAACCTGCATGCTTATTGAACACTGGAATTCTCTTTTTTAGAACAAAACAAAACAAAAAACCAAACAACTTTGTAAGAGGAAGGGCAGCAAGTTTGTTTTTGTAAGCCTTCTTATGGGTTCAGTGTGATCACCATATAGCAGCATATCTGCGACCAAGGATGGATGGGATAAGGAGAGAGAAGAGATTCAGAAGTAGTCATAGAAACTATGACTAGATTCCTTATTAGGAGACAATGAAAGTATAACATCAGTTTAAAGAGAGGAGATGATGTCCATCTGTTCAATCCCTTTTGAAATTAAAATAGAGCACCGAGGGATGTGAGAAGCTACAAGGGACGAGCAGAAACGCTTTGGCCGAATCACATTACTGTTGGTACAGTTTAAGTTATACAATGTTCACGAAGTTCAATAATAGATTAAGGTTTGAAAACCTTAAAGAAAAAAGGAGCTGTTGTCCTGTGTAAATTTGTAGCTGTGTTTAAAAAGGCAGAGCGACAACGGGCTGATATGGACTAATTTATTGTTAGGTAAGGACTGCAAAATTCTCAAGCGCGTTGGTCAGCTACCAAATGTATCAGGTTAGAAAGTTCACCCTTAAACATCCACCGTGCCCCACTCTGAAGCATTGTGTCCAGCAGCCTGGCTGACATGGGCAGCCCCTGTTTTTCTACCTGATCCCATCTGGGAACCCCTTGGTGCTAGCTCCACCGTCGGCTCTGACCTCTTTTGCGTCAGATGGAAATGACAGGGATGGAAAGACCCCGGGACGCTGCCCTGCAGCCCAGCTCGGCGCACAGCCCCCGCCACGGCGTCACTTCCTTCCGGCTGCAAGGCCCGGCCTGCATCCTCTGACCGCTCTGCCACCTGCACGAAGGCAAAAGGAACAATGGTATCATAAATAAATCAGTCTACGCGCCTCCAAAGCACTGAAATTCCACGATACTGGAAATTAGCAATGGAAGCTGTACTTTGAAATAAATCGTTCTACAGGTTGGAGGGAAAAGCGGGATTCTCGTATTTTAAAACGAGAAGAGATGCCTCCAACCGAACTGACGTCGCTTTCCGAAGCACAGACAAGAACCACGGGAACCCGCCTCCACCTCCCACACGGCGGGGGGAAGGGGAATTCCCGTCTCCGGGTACCTCGGCTGCTGCCAGCATCTACCGGAGGCACGAACGCAGCCGAGGTTCCCCGGGCCGGCGCCGAGCCCAGCTCGCCGCACCGCTGTCCCCGCCCTCCGTCGGCCCACACCCGCCGGGCAGGGCGGCCTCAGCGTTGCCGTGGCAACCGAAGGGTCCTTCCACCAAAGCCTCTCCGGGCTGCCCGCTCTAAGTGCCTGCGGGACGCGACGCAAAATGGGCGCCCGCAGCCTCCGTCGGGGTCAGGCAGTCCTGCCGGCAGCCCCGGCCCTGAGCGGAGGCGGGGCCTCGCGAGGCGGCCCCAAGATGGCGGCCGGGAGGTGGCGGCCGAGCTTGGGCGTGCTGCTCTGTGCGTTCCGTAAGTGCCTGGCGTAGCGCTCCGGGCAGCCTGCTCTAAGCAGCCGTGCTGTGCGCTCGGTGCCGTTACTCACTCGTTCTGTGCCGTTTCAGACGTGCAGGCCGCTTGCCGCGGGAGCGCCGTCTCACAGGAGCTGCTGAAGGAGGGCTTCCACAGGTGGGGCCGCCGGGCGGGGCTCGGTGCTGCGGCTGAATGACACAGGGGTGTGGGTTGGGGGAGCCTCCAGCCCCAACCCCTGCCGTGGGCTGGCTGCCCCCGCTGTAGCGGGCTGCCCGGAGCCTCGTCCGACCCGCCCTGGGGCACCTCCAGGGATGGGGCACCCCGGCGTCTCTGGGCGCTTAGAGAAATTTGCCTTTTTATCGTTTCTCACGTATTTGTGCTCTGTTGCTTCTGCTTCTTGTCCTGGGTTGTCTGCTGTAGCGCTGTGCTTTCTGAGGTATTTGTGGATGTTGTCAGCAGTGCTGAGCAGCTGGCAAAGCCAAACCTCAATTTGCTCTTGGCTGGGGATGGCCTGCATTCTTCTCGCAGGGCTGTGCTCTCAGTTTGTAGGATGTTACACCTGAGACCCACACCCATCTCTGAGCGTTTGACAGTGTGTTTCTTGGGTGTTTCTGTGCCGTCTTTCGAAATGCAGGTTTCAGCATTGTGCCCCCGTGGTTTGCTTTAAGGGAACTGCTCGTGAAGGCGGAGCTGGGTGGAAGAGGGCAGTGGGCAGTGGGATGCACGGTGGCTGCTAGAACTCAGCTGCCGCCGGGAGTCTACGTGGATCCCTATGAGCTGGCATCGCTGCAGCAGCACAATGTAACAAAGGTAAGGAGGCAGGAGCTCAGCCATCAACCCCACTACAGAAGAGGAGCATGTGGGAACAGACAGAGCGTGTGTGCTACTGGCCTGTTCAGTCTTCCTGCCATGGCTCTGTATCAGTGTCTTCAAAGAAGTAAAATAGTGGCTTTCTCAGTGTGTTTTAAGTGAGTGCTGTGAATTCAGACTGAGGAGCTTCACAGCTTCTGTTTCATCACAGCTTCCCAACTAAGGCTTGAGAGATTTGTGCCCAGCTGTTGGCTCCAGTGCAGACTGCTTGAACTGCTGGTCCTCAGTTCTTCCGTTCTAAATGGGGAGTGTCCAGTTTTCCCTCTTCTATGATTTGTCTCATTAGATTGTGCACGTGTGGTAAGAAACAACCCTAAAACTATACACAGGTATACTTGTAGGGGCTCCGTTTTTAGCAGGACGCTTTTGTAATGTAAAACAGTTTATACCAAACATTAGCTCAAACTTACTTGCAGCGTAACTTTGGACTGGGCTGTAGCTCGCTTTATTTTAGATGCTTGTCTTCTAGGCATATACTCAGTGCAGTTTATTTACAACCAGCTAGAAAGATGGGAACCTCTAGAGCATGCTTTGTCCTGTCCTGAATTTGATGTCTCAGAACAGATCGGGTGACATTGACTCGACATCTTTACTCGTTAGAGGGGTTTGTGTGACTGAGCTCTTGCAGACGTCTGCTGTGGAGGTCTAAAGTAAGCTCACGTGAAACCCTCCCTGTGCACACAGAATAAACTCCAACAGCAGACTTTCCCTGGTACTGTGAAGAGCAGTGTGTCGATGCAGGAGTTGCAGTTGCCCCTTCTGATGCTGCAGTAGGTTACAGCAGCAGACTGTGACCTCCTTAATCCCAGATTCATACACAAAATGTTCGTACACTTTTTCCATATCCCTCTTCTGTGTTGATTCCAGTAGCAGCCATATCTGTATCTTTATTCTCTCGCAGGCGGTGCTGATTCCTGATGTCATTGATGTGGAGGCTCCCGAGTACTCAGCTACAGACCTTACAGTTCTGCTGTCCCTGCAGCCCGACCCTCGCTGTTCACGCTGTTTCAGAGCAGCGTTGCCTGTACACGGGCGGTACCACCGACCAGCAGGAAACGGTGGGGATGCGTTGGTTGCTCTGAAGAGTGCAGAAATACTGGTCTGCTGCTGTGGCGGTGAGATTTTGGTTTGTTAAAGGTCAGCTATTCAGACCGTGTGTTCTCACAGTGTTTCTCTCGACAGCTGAAGCCATGCAAGGTGTATTTAAAATTATTCACTGCCAAGTTCTTGGTCAAATGCTTAATCAAGGTATTCTAGTGGTTTTCAAGCCTTGTTTCTTGCATTTGCATGGGGCAGCTTTTCTGATGGTTGCACCTTTCCTGGTGGTTGCAGTTCCCAGATTCTTCTGAAACAAGAACCTGGTATCCACTGACAGTAAATATTTAAAGTTATGTGAACAGTTGTATCCTCCTTTTCCCCCCCGAGTTGTATTTTCTTTCATGAAATCATTCAAATGTGCTAGTGAGTTTCAGCTTTTTAATCTTCATGTGGGTGTGTCAACGGTTTACGGGCGTTTGGCCCGGTTCCGTGACGAAGGGGACGGGGGATCCACAGGCCCACGCCCCGGAAAAAGGGAAAAGGGGAAAAGGGTAAGGAGATGGCCCAGAGAGCAAAGAACAGCAGCAACAATCTGAGGAGAAACAAACTAATTTACTAAATAAAATATCGGAATGCAAAACAACACACTATAGTACAGTATAATTACAATTTAAGCTGATAAATCCAATACAGAGAGAGAGAATGTCCCAAAATCAAGGTAGGCCTTACTCTACTACCGACGATAAGACGGCTGGAGAGCGAGGTGCTGCCAAGACGAGAGACGGCGGAAAAAGGGACGAGGTCTCGTGATCTGCAAGTTTTATACTGTGAGCTTTTATCTTTTCCCTCCGGCTGGAAAATGGTAACAGAGGAGCAAAGTACCGTGGGGACTGTAGTAGTCCTTCTCTTCTGAGAACCAGGTATATCCACTACATGATGTTATGATGTGGAGTACCAATAACTGAAAATCATAAAACCATGACAGGGTGTTATTTGAGCAATGATTTTCTGGGATAAACCTAAAGGCAGGAAAGACTGCCTGGTCAGAGAAAAGGAGCGTGAAATCCTTCCATATTTTTTCTGCCATATTTAATACCGATGAGCAGGAAAATGTGTTTATTATTAATAAAAAAGCACTTAAGGTATCAGAGGGAAATTCTTGTATGCAACAACAGGAGGTCAATAGGAAGACATGGAAGAATGACTTCTTTGGTTTTGGGGAAGAGAGGTTGTAACTGCATGGCTAGAGTTGAGGGATCTGCAGGCCAGTGATGGATTCTTTGCCCTGTTAAGGACAGAGACCATGGGTGAGATTCGTCCTTAGTTATCTGCTCTACCTGTCTTCCATAGAGAGCCTGTCACCGGAGTGCTGGCAGCCTGCTGAAGTGGACGCTCCCTGCTCAGGGAATAAGGACCACCTCTGTCAGTGGTACAGCGCAACACACCAACCTGTGAGTTCCTATTTCTGAAGGAAGTTCTTGCTTCTTGCCTAACAACTGCTGCCTTTTTCTGTGGTGAGCAGCTTCCACAGCACGGGACCTAAATGATAAAAGCCTCATTGTTTGACTCCCTGTAGAGGCTCCCTTCTTCCTCTCTGACCTGGTTTTAATGGGTGTCGTCCTGTGCTCTTCTGTGCCCTTGGTGGTGGCTGCTCTCCTCATCTTTACATTTTTTCTTTTGTTTTTCTCCTACCCTATGTAGTTGACTTGGAATCCTAGAGTTGACAGTCCTGCAATTGGCTCTAGTTGAATTAAGAAGGGCCTCTGCAGCATAGTTTTTTTTTTTTTCAGATGAGTAGCAAAGTGAGAGAACTCTGCTGCACTCTAATGGAAAGAAAGAGATAAAAGACCAAAAGTTGAAGGGATAACTTCTTAAAAAAGGCCACTGCTGTTTGCCATCAGACTGGCTAAGTGTGTAGGTGAACCAAGGTCAGTTAGATTTTTAGTACGGCCAACAACTGTCTTTGAAACTTTAAAAGTTTGTGGTAGTACAGAGATTCAGACTAATTTGTTTCATAGCAAAGCTGTTGTTTCTGCAACATGTGTGCCTTCCTATATTTAAGATATCTTCAGAATATGTACAACTCTTGTCCAAAAATGTTTTGCAGCTTTCTGTATCACGCAGAAACCAAATTGCTGTTTACCTTGGAGAAAAGTGGCTTCTGCAAAATGCTTATTCTGAGAGGGTCTCTGCTGCCAAACTTAGAGTAAGAGGAAAGCCACGAAGCATACAAATGCCTACCATTTTAAGTGGAACAGATACATTTACTGAGCTTTGTACAAGAGCAACTGGCTCTCTGTAAGGGCAGTAAATTGAAAGGCGTGTCCCATCTCCGCTTTCTTTTGGGATTCAAAATCAAGCCTTAGTGAAGAGCTAGTTAAATAGTGGTCTAGTTACTAATCTCCTGAGCTGCAGTTTTAAAAGGAAAAAAAAAAAAGCTGGTTAAATGTGTATAACAAATTTACTTTTCTTTGTAGGAGTATGAAGAATTGATTCTGCGGGTCCCGGTGGGGCTCACACAACATAGTTTCTTAGTGTGTGTCGTGACTCTTCTTGCCACCGTGCTCTGTTCCAGCCTGATTCTTGCAGCTGTATGCAAATACGGAGACTTCTCTCTGGTGACCTGCTTGGAATAAAGAAGTGCAAAATGACTGAGCTCCGTCCAGCAAAACTAACTACTGTTATTTACATCTTGGCAATGCACGAGGGCGCCCTAATGGACTGTCATTCTCCTGTACAAAGGCAGCAGCAGTCAGGAGCAGAATCTGTCTCTAGTTCCTTACTCTAGGCCATGGTCTGCTTTGGCTACAGTGCTTCTCCTTGCAGAGGTGTTTGTATTTCTTGAATTTAAATGAATTGACTTGAGAAGTGGGTGTTAAGGCTATGAAAAACATCTAATCCTTCAAGTTCCTGATTTGACGCTTGTTTACACTGTCCAGATGGGTTTGGGAAGAGGCATTCTTTGCTTACTTGACACAGTAGAAGAAACAATCTGTACAATTCTAGTAACTGGGAGGGATTAGCTGCTCTTGCTCAAATCCTTCAGTTCAAAGAACGTAGAAAATCTGAAGGAAATTTCACCCTGTATCTGAAGCTCAAAAAATAACCCTTGGAAGATGAAAGCTGGTGAAGAGATACAAACTGGAAGCAAATATTTAGAAGACTTGCATTCAGCCATCAGAACAGTTGATAAATACAAAGAAATGGAGAGGAAATTACTTAATGGAAAAACTGAGTTGCTTTAGATTGACAGGAGAACTCAGTTGCTGTTTTCAGTCATCAGTAGGTGGCATTGTGACCTTACAGTAGCTCAGGGGTTGTTGATGGAGAAAACTTAATTCCTTATAAGCTCAGGGTTAGTTAAGAGCAGGTGATTTTCTGGGTGTGAGGGGGACTAATGAAAATTCTGGTTTTCAGATTCTGTCGTCCTTTATATGCAGCCAAGACTGTTCCCCAGCAGAATCAACCTTTCATCACTGTCCAGCTGTAGCTTCAGGATCCCCTGGGCATCCTTCCTCAGCTTCTGCTGGAATTCAATAGAGAGCTCGTCTTGTGACTTTGCCCGCGACAGGTTGGCAAGTCCTCTGACAGTGGGCTCTTGTTTTCCCCTGGCTGTGCTGAATGACGGTGGCTGCGCCAGTACTTCATCCACTACCTCAGAGGCGTCATGCTCTGCATCTGTGTGGGGGAAGGGAGAAATTAAAGAGAACAATTGCAGAGAGCTTTGGTGGCTCTTTAACCGTATCAGTGCCACAGGGCTGAGAAGAGATGCCATGGATAGGTACCGTAACACTTGTCTCAGTGGCATTTTTAACTCCCAGAGTTGAGTTTGTCCTTGTTCGTAGTTCTGTGTAGCAGTCTGACTGGTGGAATGGCAGCGCTTCCAGATTGCTCGGCTGAAAGCCTTGTCTCCTGAATGCTCAGGATTTCTTTAACGTCAGATAATACCGGTTGAAAGGCACACGCTAGCTGAAGCTGCCTGACATTGCAGCCCAGTGAAGGGAAACTCATTTCCTTGTGACAACTGAAGATCTTGCAAATGGTAAAATAAGATGGTTCACCTGGAAATGCATGTGTGACAATGCGAGAATGAAAGTCTGCATTAGTGCTCAGGTGCTTTGTGAGAAACTGGCAGGAGGGGCTTAGCACTGTCAGCACTGAACACAGTGACTTCAGAACAGGTTTAAGTGCAGGAAGGGGGGGAGGACTTCAGTGCCCTTTTGGGTGGCACCTGGCTTATTAACTGTATCTACTGAGAATTCAGTAAGATCCTTCTGATGAGGTTTGTCAGATGACTTTGAGTAACACTATTTCTTTTAATGTAAAACACTGCAACACTTCTCAGTGAATGTTTTTGCTATGGCAAGTAGCAAGTATGTGCTGTTCTTAGATCCGTGGTGTTTGTATTAAAATACAGTAGACAAGTTCTTTAAAAGCAAAAATAACTACCGTAGCGTTAAGTGGGAAGGAATTTGGTCTCCCAGTCAGACTTTCTCTGCCCTACCAGAAGCATTAAGCAAGCGTGGCACTTGGCAGGCATGCCCTGGTGTCGTGCCAGTCCTGCAGGGATTGCTCCCAGGTGCAGAGGAGCCGTGAGGCAGTCCTGTCCCTGTGGGAGCATTCTGGCAGCTGTGGAGATACAGGTGAGGTGATGGTGCGATGGCTTGAGCTCTTGGTGAGAGAAGGTAGATAAAAGGTCGGGTACAACTTATCCATCGTTAATAGGTGTAAGGACCGAATTAAGGGGATTACAGCGATGAAAGGGGAATATTGGAGGCTGTGTTAGGAGTTAAACTTTCTGAGTCACTAATTGACGTGGATGCAACAAAGTACTCCTACTTACCTGTGAAAAAGTGTGCCTGGGGGGAGAGGGCTGCGCATTCTGAAGGGGGGTCGGAGCAGCAGCCGGGTGGGTTTGTGGCAGCGAGGCTGTTCTGTGGGGAAGGAGAGCGGGGCTGAGGGGAGCGCGAAGTTTAGAAACCCGCCTTCCCGCCCAGGCGGCCCCCCGCTCCGCTCAGCGGGGCGGACTACGTTTCCCGTCGGCCCCCGCGCGCCGCCGC
>NC_034412.1:20452518-20505389 GCF_002078875.1 Numida meleagris | reverse complement strand
TCGGGGCTCTCAGGGGCCTCGGCCCGGGGCGGGGGGAGCGGGGCCGTGGAGAGCGGCGGGCGGGCGGCGTGAGCCCGGGGCGGTACGTCCCTCAGAAACGGGAACTGCTCCGCGGTGCGGTGCGCTTCCTTCGTGGAGGGATGGAGGTGGCCGAGCCCTGCGGGGGTGAGAGCTCCGCGTGTAGGCTGCTCCGCACCGAGCGGTTAGCCGTGTCGTTATTACACGCTGACGGGCTGAAGTAGGAGAGCCACGGAAGCTAAAACATGAGGCCTTTGTGAGTTTTCAAGAAGAATAATAGGAGCTCTTGAAGAAAGACCTCACCGAGTCATGTATAGAGGAAGGAAGAGCTTTCATGTGGAGCTCGGTGGTTGGGTGCTGCAGCTCTGTAGGCCAGGACTGAAGAAATGCAGGGGGAACAGTAACATGCTCTGTGCATGTGGAATTAGAGCGTGCAGGCGTGGCGGTTGAACATTTTGGGCTACAAAGTGGGCAAGAACGCAAATATCCATCAGCCTCAGCCTGTGGATTTTGAACTCACCATAGTGCAGTCAGTTTGGGGGCAGGAGGCACGCACCCTGCTCCAGGCAGCTTTCCTGGGATGCAGTAGGGCTGTGTGCTAACTCAGTGCTCGGCCAACATGGGGTCTCAGTGCGCAGACACCTGCTCGCCTGTCTGCTGGGATGGGGCTGGAGTGTGTGGGTGAATGCTTTGACCATGTATGGCAGGTCTCATCTTGGGCTTCTTTTAAAATGTGTCCCTTTAGAAGCTCAGGCGTGCTTACATCGTTTAAGCCTTTCAGTTAGGTTTAAAAGGGAAAAATGTTCAAGCACCTTTGGTTTCTGAATGACTTTAGGAGGATGCTTCTGATTCTGTCTTTGTGCTGGTAGGAAAGCTGTAGGGATCAGAAAGAAGGTCAGTGTTTTACTCACGAGAGCTACTTCTGCTTTAGCGTTCCTGTATCAGTCTTGTGCGTTTCACCTTTTATCTGTTTTCTGCGTTAGGAGGTTTCTGAGGCACTGAGAGCTCCCTGAAACTTCTGTGCCAGTGTTTCCTGTGGCAGTCCCGTTTACTGACATGCCTGTGCGTAGCCACAACAAAGCAAAAGTTACTTGTTTTGAAAACAAATGGTACTCGGGGAGACGCTGCTCTAACTGGATGGGCCTGGTGGTAAACGCGAGCAGCGATCAGGCTCTGGAGCCAGCAAGTGGGGTTCGAGAGGGAAGCTCTAAAAGGGAGTTGACTCACCAAGGGATGGGGGAGAGAAGGTGGTGATGGGGAGAGCAGTGGGAGGGAGAGGTGTGTTTGGCCCTGCTGCCTTGCTTCAGCTGCCAATCCTTCGAGAAGCTGTGTGTTCAAATGCTTCAAGCGCCTGTGCTTAAACCTGTGTAAGACAGCTCTACAGGTGATATTTTGTAAAGAAATAAGTAAAGCAAAATGAATCAGCTTGATCATGGTGATGGGTTAAGTTGTTTCTTTATAACTGAGGTGGTTCCATGAGAATGATGGACCTGGAACAGATTTAAACTGGTCAGGTAGGCTCCTTTCTCTATTAATGTCAATGTAATAGTGTCAAATATTAACATTTGTTTCAAGAACAGCAGTGGGTTGATTGCAGAGACTCATAGCTAGTGCTACCTAATGAATTATGTTGCTGCTGGCAGTTGGGAAAAGGTGCAAGTGAATTGCCAAGAGAAGGCGGTGGGAAAGCTTTCTCTTCTCTTTCTAGAAATGTAGTTACAGGGACCAGCTCTTTACCAAAGCAGAGGCACTGTCTTGGAGTCTAAGAGAGATTCGGAAAGATTCAGGAAGACTGGATCTGCTCAGCTTTTAGTTTTTCAAGGGGGTACATCCTTCCTCAGTCTAAATCATGTTTGGCCCAAAGTTTCATGAGTTCTGTAGCTGCACAGTCTCGTCTTGGAGTGATTTCTGTACTTGCTGTGGTAATCGAGCATACATTTTCAGTTAAGTTTTACGTTGCAGAGACAGGTTGCATACTGCTCCTTCCCTGCAAAGTGCAGCCCTGTTACCGAGGACGATCAGCTAAGCACCTGCACACGAGGCAGGGCTCCAGGGCTGGGTCTCAGAAGGGATAAAGTCCTCTTCATGCAGCTCCTGGCCTAGGGCTGGATTGATTCTGCGTCCCAGCAAGGTTGGCTTTTCCTGTGGGGAAGCATGGTTTCATGTAAATTCATGCCATAGTCTAATGGGAAAATAGGTGCTTTAGTGCTAGTATTCTGATTGACTAGCAGACAGGAGCGTTGCTTTTGTTGTTTGGATGAATTTAGGGTGATTGATGTTGGTATCTGTGAACTAACCAAAGGAATTCCGTATGTATTTGAGGCACTGATGCTGCAGGATATTGGAATGCTGCAGAAATTAGTGAGGTTTTTTATTCGGTCAGGCAAGACACATGGATCTTGAAACTCTCAACAAATCGAATTCATGTTTGTGAGTTCTGAAGTGCTTCTAAAAGTTTCTGCTTTGGCTTCTAATGATGTACTGCTGCTTAGAATGTGTTTTTTGATGAACGTGCCTTACCAGGGGAATGTAATGTTACCCCTAGTAAGCATGGAGAGCTTTATCTAATAGGCAGGTCACTGTTTCCCAAAAGATGTAAGCGCAGCATCGGTGTTGGTATGATGACTGTGGATGGTGAGTGAAGAAGAGAACAGGCTCTGAGAAGAGCAGTAGTGTGTGATTGTTTATTCACGAGCATCTGTAGATGTTAAGCTTTGAAAGAAGGCATCTCTCCTGCAGCCATGGGGATTGGGTAAAGGTGATGCATTCCCTTGGCAGGTTTCTGAAAGTTCAGTTATTGTTCAGTCCTCGATCAGCGGGATTCATCTGCTGGGATGCACTGGAGTTGACCAGTACAGAAACTGGTAGCCCAGTCTTCATGGCAAGTTTGTCCAAAGCAGCGTGTGTGAATTTGGTACCCAAGTCCTCAGTGTTGTCCTGGAAGATATGTGGCTACCGGTTGCCAACACCTGTGTTATATTTCAATCTGTGTTCTCTAGGTCTATGCCAATGAGCAAAAAATATGTTGGCTATCTTTAAAGGAGTTAGATTGCATTCTTTCTAGTGCTGTAGTTTAATTACAAGAAAAAGCAGCTGCAGGAAGAAGCCAGCGTGTCAGAGTGAGATTTACAAGCAGGATGCTGCGTTAAAGAAGGGATTCAGTGTAGTGTGAACCAGAATCAGGACAGCTGGCAGGTGAATTAAAGGGTGGGGATACGCTGGCAAGTCTTTCCAATTCAGCTTCTACCTTTTTTCCCCGCTGCTTATTTTGTTGCTGGTGCTGCGTGTTTGACTCATTGTGTGCTCCCGAGAGTTTACAACTGTAAGCTTACGAAGACTTTCCATAGCTTCTTTCATGAGTAAAGTTAGAGCTTTGCCCAGTACTGTGAGATCTGTTTTGGAAATAAATGTAATATTTTCTACTCTTAAGTTATGCTCACTGTTCATTTACAATCTTTGCAGAAGTGCTGTTACCAATGGGGTTATCTTCCAAACGAGAGAGAGAAAAGGCTGTTTCTGAAAGGTGCTTTATAAATGACCTTACTGTTTTAGCTCCTGCCTCTTGGAAAGGTCTCTGATAAAGTAGGAGCCTGGATGAATGTTTCTTTCCCCTAAGCCCGACTCCTGCAAAATACCATCCATCTTCTGAGGGTTTGGGTCTCACTTAGGCTGAGGCCAGACTGAAGTTGGCTGGGCAGCTCCTTCTGGCAGTGGTTTGCTGGAAGGGGCCGAGCTGAAAGTGCTCATCTGTTATCTGCTCACCTAGAAGAAAACACAGTAAAACAAATTAACTCATTTTTTGGTTTGTATTTTAAATTTCAGAACATTACCAAAAAGGTAAATAGGGAGGAAAGGAAGAGGTTTTCAACTTTTTCTTCTGTTTTTAAGTTTTGACCAGTCAGGAATTACAAAGGCAACAGTTTAAAAATTGCAGACGTTGTTGTCAGGATTCAGGATACCAGAAGGGTGGAAAAACAATTTCTGGCCCAACACCAGGTGCTGCTGAAAAGGGCCTCTGGAATTTTGGCAGTGACGGCGAGGAGCTGCCTGTCCCGAGGGCCCGGAGCTGCCCGGTGGCTGCAGGGCCAGCCTTCAGCCTCGACTTCTCTCTGAGGATGCTGGAGGAGAAGAGTGAGCGCAATCAGTCGTCCTTAAGAAATCCCAGTTATGTGTCTGTGAGCTTTTAAGCTGATTCACACACAAACGCTGCTGTACACTCCCAAGGCAGCTTTCCCACTACGGTACTGGTATGCTGCAAGTGTGCAGAGATGCTGCTTAGCTCAGCCACAGTGGCACAGAAGATGTTTTTTCTTTTAGCTCTGCGGCTCACGTGGTTTTGGAATACAGAACATAGCAGTAGGGTTAGCTGTCAGACCGGGCAGCCTCGTAACCTCTGCATCTGAGTTCACTCTTGTTCTGAACCTGACTTCCTCAATGATTCAGGATGGCTGTTACGGTGCTTGTTGCTTTTGAGTGAATGCTGATTGCGGTTGATGAAATTGTGATGTTTTATTCTGGTGTTTGGGATTTTTACTAGGCCGCTAACTCCTCGTGCTGTGACTGATTTAGGTGAGGAATGTGCAAATATAATGGTGCTGCTTGATTTTATACGTAGGTCGGTATGGGAAGCAGCTGTTTGGGTTGGAGGGAGGAAGGAGAGGGCCTCGCTTTCTGCTCACCCAAAAGAGCTGTTCCTCCCCCCTCTTGCAGGCTGGTGCTGTGACTTCCCTCACTGTGTGGTCATTGCATCAGGGAACTAAAGTTCTGAAAAAGGAATCGCTGGTTTTAGACTTAGCTTGGAAAAGTTGCTCCTTGATCTGACTCAAACCTGGTTCATAAGAGCTGAAAAGGTGCGTGTTGAACTTTTTGTTCTTTCCAGCTGCTTTCACGGGTGGATCTGAGCTTTTGGCGATGTTACATCAGCCACCTGATGAAACTTGAGGTGAACAAACCATAGAGCTCTTTATGACACATGACCATATGACCGTAGAAAATACGTCTCTAATGTTTGTTAAACGATTGGTTGCTTTGGAAAAGGCCTTTTTCAGCGTGTGAAATGCTAACTGCCACGATTACAGGAATGAACTCAGAGAAGTGCTTGGTTTTTAGAGTTGGAACATTACCACCAAGTGTGAAATACACTTAGTAAAAGCCTTCTACTTGTCCCCTCGCTTTTTTTCCATTCAAGCGTGCAAGTTAAGCTCAGGATTTTCAAAGATACTTAGCAACAAGAGCAGTTAATCCAGTGTTAACGCGCTGAGGCTCTTTGATACTGATGCCCAGGCTGAGCACCAAGGAGCAGAGGTAATTCCTTGTGCTCAGGAGCCCGGGATTTTATGTAAGTAGCATGGTAGTGATCTGTTTTGTTTTCTCCTTCTTTAAGAGCATTGGAGCTGAGATTTCTAGATCCAGGGCAGTTTTTCCAGTTAGCTGGTGGAAATGGAAGGCAAACATTGCAAACAGTTTGGTGCAGTTTGCTTTCTTCACGTGCCATGCATTTTGGTGTGCAATTGGGGTGTCTTTAATTTTCTTACTAATAATCATTCTACTGTAAAATACATTTTGCAAAGAGTAGTTTCATTCTCCTTGGCGTGCTGTATGTATGCTGGAAAGCATCGCGTTCTTTTTGCAGCACAAGGAACCGTCCTGATGCTTGTTAGAACTTGGGTGAGTATTGCTCATGTGGAAGCAGTTAAGACATCTGGTAAAGCTGTATGATTGCACTTCCACAGCAGCGTTACTGGAGCTTAGAGCAGCCAATGGAATCACGTTTTAGTATCTGTGAGGCAGGGAGCAAAAAGAGGGCAGTAAACTCAAAGAATGGTGCTAAGTAAAAATCCCCAAATTAAATGATTTTTACTTTATGAATTTACTTCAGTCTCCTGTAGAGATGTTTCCGTGGTGCTCCCTCCATCCTCTGAGATTTGTGGCTGTCAACGGTTTACGGGCGTTTGGCCCGATTCCGTGACAAAGGGGACGGGGGATCCACAGGCCCATGCCCCGGAAAAAGGGAAAAGGGGAAAAGCGTAGGGAGATGGCCCTGAGAGCAAAGAACAGTGGCAACAATCTGAGGAGAAACAAACTAATTTACTAAATAAAATATCGGAATGCAAAACAACACACTATAGTACAGTATAATTACAATTTAAGCTGATAAATCCAATACAGAGAGAGAGAATGTCCCAAAATCAAGGTAGGCCTTACTCTACTACCGACGATAAGACGGCTGGAGAGCAAGGTGCTGCCAAGACGAGAGACGGCGGAAAAAGGGACGAGGTCTCGTGATCTGCAAGTTTTTATACTGCGAGCTTTTATCTTTTCCCTCCGGCTGGAAAATGGTAACAGAGGAGCAAAGTACCGTGGGGACTGTAGTAGTCCTTCTCTTCTGAGAACCAGGTATATCCACTACATGATGTTATGATGTGGAATACCAATAACCGAAAATCACAAAACCATGACAGTGGCTCAGCTTGTGCTAAAGATTAAGGTAATGCTGTAACACAAGCCTCCAGTTCTTGTGCTGGTAGCACAGCACAGGAGATGTCCTTCTATTTTTTTGATAGACTGTTATGCTCTTTCCCTTGCAATGGCATTAGAGTCCCTCACATAGGTGCAGTAATACTTTCCTATTGAAGTAAATGTCTTTAATCTCTTCAGTTGGAATGGATATGTGTATGGAAGGGTGCATCCCTTTCATGGATGAATTTTGTGTTAACAGCAGTAGTGGATAACCTCAGGGCTGTGCTCAGTCCCATCTTCAGACCCATCGTCACAGACATGCCCGGCTGCTTTATAACTGCACAACTGTTGCCAGAGTCAAGGTAAGAAGGCAAAATGAGTTGAGAACTTCACCCTTTTCATACATAAACCCCATAGCTTCTCGAAAAGACTGAAAATTCAAAACATTCAGAAGCTTTAATCTGTAAGCATTTCAGCAAAACCTTATCATTCTGCTCATAGGAATTTAATTCCTTCTTTATTGAGCAGATATGTAGTTACAGGGCTGGTAACACTACTCTAATTTTAAACTTATCCAAGTCCTGTTATTTTTTTTTTTAGTTTAATACCATTTAGCTCAACAGTGGTTTCTATTGTTCACCTGCCTTTGGCTGTATTCTTTTCAAGCCTCTTTTCAAATGGGCTGCTTCCAAGAGAGAAACAAGGATGCTTTCGTTCTTGAACGCGTGAGGAGTTGTTAGAAAACATTTTTTTGTGTGTGTAGATTTGCTCCCCTCCCTCTAGCTTTGCTAAAAAAGCAAGAATCTCCCAACCCTGATGAGTTATGGCCCTACATACCCCCAGGAAAGCACTTGGAATGCTGGGTTGGATAGGATGACGTTTACAGTTGCTCAATGCCTTGGGTAAGTTGTTGGGCAGCTTGAAGCCAAGGTGCCCAAGGTGACCTGTCTCCAGTGGTGGACACCTCACACATGGTGTTTACGCTCTCTTTTTTGCATTTGTTTCCTCTTTTTAAATGAGCTTGCCTTGGTTTCTAATATGCTGCTTCTGTGTTCTCTGAATTCTGTTGTGATCTGTACAGTGATGCAAGTAATTTTTTGAAGCCTTTTGCAGCTTTCTAAGTTCAGCGTTCTATTTTGTCAACTGTTTAAATATTATTTTAACTTGGCTGCTTCCCTTGGAAACTCTCCTGCTTCATAGCATGCTGGTTATCCTGTTTTGTTGTGGCTGACACGGGACTTATATCTGTTCAGTTGGCAACTGTGTTCTTCATTTTGTACTTTTGCTTTAAAAAAATGTTTCATTCTGGAGCAGCTGGATCAGTTTTCGTGGTGCTGGTGCTGCCATGTCCTATGCAGACAGCTGTAGATGGTTAGAGGTAATGCGTCCGGTGCTCCCTCAAAAAAACAGGGACAGAGCAGAAGCAGCTGAGAAGAGTGCTAACGTAAAATGATGAGTCATATTACAAGACTCTGAAAATTTGACTGCTTGCAATTGGCATTGAAGTCCTTGTCTGTTTATTTCCATGCATGCGTACTTGTATTTTATTATCAGTTGGAGTCTGAACCAAAAGATGCATGTGTAGTAGTAATAAATGCGGAGCAAGGTGGAAAATTCATTTAAAAAGACAACGACTCATTTCTGGCATCCAGTTTTTGAATGCAAATTGATGAACGTGATGTTCTCTCCAGGTTCAAAACAAGTGCCCTGCTACCTGCAAGACACATGAGAACATTTGCCTAAATTGCTGGGACTTGCTGCCATAAACCATGCAATAACATGCTGTTTGTGTGTGTGCGTGCCCTTTAAGAGTAACTGTGGAATAGAAGAGGTATGACAGCATGCAGGACAGAGCAGGTGAGGGTCACCAAGTGAGTACTGGGTGGGAACACAGGGGAGCAATGTACAGAGCCGCTGTGCCCAGCTCAGTTTCTGTGGTGTGGTTTTAGCTGTTGGCAATTTGCTGTTCTGTTGAACACAGAATTACAGATATAAAGAGTTTGGAAATTCATGAAGAGCTTGGAAATTAATGTTGACTTGAGGTATGACAGCTACAGTTTGTGCTTGTTGTACTCTTTAGTGCTGTCTGAAGTAGTGGGGCAGGGTGAGCTAGGGTGTTGTGCCAGCGACTGCAGAATTTCCTCGTGTGCCCCATCAGGGTGCTCTGTGCCTCTGCCGGTGGAGTTTAATGGGCTGGGAAAAATCTGCTGAGTTTGTAAAACTCTCAGCTTGGGAAGTGTGATTAAGTTCTCCCTTAATGTGACGATCTTGAAATGCTCGTGCCAGCTGTGGGTAGAACTAGTGCCAGCGAGGCTTTGTAGCCAGAGTCTGGGGATTACTTGGCTAATGCCATCCTGCAGTGTGTGGAGCTGCTGTAGTTAGAAAAAGACCGGGGCAACCCTTCCTGTTTTGCTTTCTCGGGGATTATTTTTTTTTTGCTAAATTCACAGCCTTGCTCTTAGCTCAAGATCTGCATCAGAGTATTGCTAGCTGTTAGCAGGGAAACTAGTTTGCTGTTGTTTCCTGCGAGCGCCCACGGCCAGAAACATGCTGTCTACCTTCCTCTTACCAAAGCAGCCTGGTGAGATGGGGATGGTGCAGCTCCGCTGCTGCGGGCAGCCCTGCCTGGAGCTGAGGCACAGAAACCTTGGCAAGCTGCTGTTGGCTATAGGTTCGGCCGAGGCTGCGCTGATAGATGCTTGTTGGGGGGTGTTCTGGTAGCAGTGAAGTCTAGAAGCTGCTTGGACAGCTTGTTGCCTCACCTACATTGCTGGCACATGGCAGCCAGTGTCAGCTTTCCCAGCTCATGGTGAGCAACCTGCCCGCAGCACAGGAGCACTTCTCGGGTACAAGTTTGGTTGTTGGAGAAATTACCGTATCCATCTGTGCTGCAGAATGTGCTCAGAAAGTAGGCTATGTCCACCCAGGGCATCTCTATTTTGTGATTTGAAGTTGTGCTCAGGTGCTTTTTGTATTTATGGACCTTGCATTTGGTGTCTTGTAGGCACTGCTATTTCCGGGCAATTTTGTGATCCGTGTGGGTACAAAGAAGTAAGATCCTGGGCCGTTCAGTGGGCTGCTCCACGCAGCTCTAACTCCCTGGGTGTCTCCTGGTGTGCACTGTAGTGGGGAAGGGCACTTGGGGAGAGGCAGGGTTTCCTGCGGGGCACTCTGTGCCAGGCGAGCACCGCTTTATAGCACTGTGAGAAGAGCCGAGGGCTTGGCCCTGGGGCTGTTGAACTGCGCTGAAATTCCTACTATCTGCTGGCTGTAGCTGCCCTTAAAGCAAGCCTTGGTCAGCTGCTGGGCAGAAACAAAAGCTCGATTCTTTGTGTGTGCAGGATGCTATTTCTCTTTCTTTCCCTTTGCCTTTTCCCTCTTGCCTTCTTTTCCCCTTAGCTGCCATTCGACAGCTCCATCAGCATGGTGGATCCCACACGTCTGGATGTTTTGTTTCTTTGCTGTGCTGGTACACCCGGCATGTCCAGTATTTTGAGGGGTTAGAAACCATTCTGCTTTCTACCGGAGTTGCCGGTGATCTCTGTGCCACACCACAGCCTGACGTTTTTGGGAGGTGTCAGTCCAGGTGATGGTCTGGGTTACAGCAGCTGTGCATGCTGTTAGAGATACAAACGCAAGCTGAGCTTTGTAGGTGCCTCGCGCAGGTAACGTACCCTTTATTCAAATAACTTTTGCTCTGGAATGTGCTCCCTGCCTGTAGTGCCAAGTTTAATTAAGAGAGGATCTCAGGGATGAGATACAGACTTCATTTTTCACTTCTCATCAACTTTCCCTCCTTGCCTTTTTCTCCATTCTCCTTTGATCTTCAGAAAATCTCAGCTCGTGAAAATAAAGGCTCCACAGAGTCTTCAAGGTAAAGGAATATGAGTAAGCACTAACACCTTGAATCATGGATTTGCATGCGCTGTGCTTGCTGCAGGCTGTCTTTCTTCAGTTGACTCAGGTTTTCACGTTGGTAGAGCAGGGGCGAGGAATTTCCTTGTTGAGGTCTGAATAGGCTTTTCAAACACCTTTGAGCCCGCTCTGTCATTATGCAGCGTTGCACAATGGTTTGTTGAAGGCAAACCGTGGCTGTGGGCTGCGTGAAGCGGAGCGTGGCCCGAGTTCAGCGGGTGGGCGGCAGCTGGGCCTGCAGCAGGGTGCTGGAACACGTCCCCTTGGGCTCCTGCTCCGCCCTGCGTGCCTGCGGGGCTGGCTATTTGCGGTAAGGTGGAAATGGTCACCTGCGGATCCATCCCTTTCGCTGCTGTCATCAGCTAGCAGCGATGATGTTGTGGCCTCACCTTGGGAGTCTTCCTGGCGTGCTCAGGGAAGTGGGAGCAAAAAGCAACTCATCAGCTGCCTTTGAGGCCTGCCGGGTGCCGTTGTCGCAGCGCTGGAGCTGCGCTCAGAGACAAGGAAGTAAGAGAAGCAGTTTCTGATTTATTTGTGACAGAATACACCGCCATGGTTCAGTAGTGCCGCGTTTCTTCTGTGAGGCGGAAATGAGAATTCAGGTGGGAGTCAGCTGCCGGCTGTGGCTTACGGGGAGAAGGCAGAGATGGATCACGAGACTTGCAGATGGCTGCGGCATGTGGGGAAGTAGAGTGTTGCTCATTGGCTTACATTTTGTGTGCACTGATGGTCCCTTACCGGGATGCCTGCACATCCTGTCTCTGTTCTGTCCCTCTTTGAATTTTTCCCCGCTGACACCTTTTTCAATCACAAACCGCAGATGATAGTTCTGAAACGATCTCCCTCCTCCCATCTCAAAAAGTGAAACTTCAGGAGAAAATGTCTGTCCTTACCAAGGCTTCTGCTTATCACCGTGTCTTCAGCTCACTAGGCACGGTGTGAACCTGGCCTGCCAGGCTGGGAGGCTGCTGGAGTTGGAAAAGCGTAGTCTGTTTTGCTTATCTGTATTAGCGGTTATCTGGGAGCTGTGCTGAGGGGTGAGGGCAGATTTGCTGGGAGCAGTGCTGGCTGTGATGGGGTTCTTTGCTGATGGCATTCTCTGCAGGACAAGAGGGCTGCTGCTGGATGCTCCCGAGAAGCTGAGCATGTTCAGCGCAGGACTATGCACCATCTGCAGAGTTCCATAAGGGGTAACTAGTTGAGTTGCTTTGGGTTGTAGCATACTTTGGCACTGGGTTAGAAGGATGTTCTCTAGAAAGATCTCCCAGAGCCTCAGTGATCCTTTCAGACTGTCTTCTTCAATTGGCAGTTACATGCCAGCTATTTCTCTCTGGACTATGTTTTCCCTTCTGTTTTGGGGTGAGTCAGTAAAAATCAAAAGGGAATCAAGGAGTCGGAAGGAGATAAAATGGAAAGAATTGAGGTGGGTGTGTTGCAGTGGGCGTTGTCCCATCTGACCTGCAGGAGGCTGAGGTTCTCCTGTGCTGCTGTAGAGTGGCAGTGTGATGCATTGCCTCTGTCGTGTGCAGCTGTAAGGGAAGTCAGCAGGAAAAGGCTGTTCATAACATTCATGGTTGCCTCTTTAGCAGCTGGAAGTGGCAAACTGCTGCTCCTGGCAGTTCATTTTGCAAAAATGGCTCTGGTGATGTATTAGCACCATCAGTGCCTTGCCGCGCAGCGACTTTGGCTAATGTGTGTCCCTGCATAAATCTTAATGAAGGGTTCATGTTGGGCATGCTCAGATTTTATATATATATATATATATATATATATATATATTTATATATTTTTATATATATATATTTTAGCAGCTCTCTCAATTGCATCATCTGAAAGGATAACTTGCTTGCTTATGCTTGTAATTTAGAGAGGTTTGTTCTTGGCTGGAATATTTTAGATTAGTCTAGTTTCCTCTTCCCTCCCCATAAAGGAAAGTTAAATAAAAATAACTGTTAGCTTTTGCGGGTGTGTGGTTTGGCATAGACCAAATGCTTATTTTATCTGAGGCCTCTAAAGGTGGAAGGAGATGTTTCGACAAGTCCATGGAGGCTGGCAGAGGCGCAGGGCTTGCGAGTTGCATGCCGTTAGCATATCTGCACGCCTTCTCATGGAGCGTAGGTGGAACCCATCACCCTGCTGGCTTTCACCGGCCGCTATCGGGGCTGCTCTTGGTCTTGCTTTTGCACAAGTCCTCTTTTGGAAGGCAGAAGATCTGAGGTTGCGTTTACCAAGCCTGTGAGAAAGTAATTCTTTGTCTGCCACAACTTTTAGTACAACTTTTTGAGTTGAAATGAGGAGACAAGGATTTTCAGTCTCCAGAGGGACTCTTACGCTGTTCCACAAACTCCTCCTTAGGTCAAATTGAATAAATCGGGCGCTGCTGGAAAGCAAAACCAAGGAGAAGACAGCCTGAGATTTGCTGGTTCTGTGGATTTTTCTGCAGCGGTGAAATATCTCGGATGGGTGAGCTGCTGAGAGAGCGCTGCAAGTGCTGGGGCAGGAAGTGAGCTGCGGCTAGGTAGCACCGTCTGAATGCACACTTGTCAGAAAGCTGCTTTCAGCTAATCCCTGGGAGGAAGTGAGCTATAATCAGTACTATGTGAGCTAATCACAGGAAATCTATTGCTCAACAGGAGCTTGGGGGGGGGGGGGAAGAAAAGGAAAAAAAGAGAGGAGCGTTAGAAAAATACCCGTGCAGACGTTCCATTCTGCTTTGTACTCCAGAAATGTTTGGCCTGAGAAAATGGCATATCTGCTGAAAAGACCACTCCTCCAAACTGCATCGAAGAACAGCGTAATGCATGTGTCTGTTTTCTTGGAAGGTCTCTTTGCTCTCTTGTCCGGAATAAGGAAGCATTGAAGCTTGTCTCCTCCAGGAAGGTGTTTTGCTCAGGAATGGCAGTGCTGGGAAGACTGAAGACAAGATAACAAATTGGGTCGGTGTGCTGGGAATGTCTCTGAACGTTTCAACAGGGATTTTTGTATTACAAACCAAGAGTGAAACAAGACTCTCTTAATCTGCCTCGTCACACCAGTCTTTTCTTGGAAGTAGCACAAATGAGTTCTTTTATTGTATTTTTTTTTTTACTTACTCTGCCTTTTTTTTCTTCACTCAACATCTGCCTTGGAGATTAGTTTGCGAGGCATCTATTCTGCTCTTTTCCTCTGCACTGGACCTGGCTGTCCCGGATGCTGCTGTCTGCATGACAAGTGTTGCCAGCAGCGCCCTATAAGGCTCTACAGGAAGAGAGCAAGTGACAGCTGCTGCCACCGCACCGATTGCTGTGAGGATAACTTGCTGTTCTCACACCTCGTGCCCTGAGCCTGAGCGGGGCCGGCAAGGTGCACTTAGGGTCAAGCTATTTTTCACTCTCTGTGTCTGTTCTCTCTTCTTCTGCCGTTCCCCTCAGACATCTCATAGCTGTGTTACGTTGATTTCAGGTGTTGTGCCTGCACCTGTGCCCAAGTGTTCTGCACTTCTCCATGCGGCATGTGCTGTCCCATTAGGGTTCTGCAGCCACAGCAGCACATCAGACTGTGATTTCAAAAGCAAAATTTCTTAATGTGATGCTAAACTGAAATGAGTTACTTCTGCTTTTTGGTCAGCCCTGCGGAATACAGACTTACATTTGATGTTTGTGTTGCTCCTTCTGTGTTTCGTTGATGATAGATAAATGAGCTGAGTAATTTTCACCTACGCTAAGCAGAGCTGAGTTCAGTTGGCAGCTTTGTGTGCTTCCCATCAGGGTGTGTGCATTGCTGAGGGTTAGCTCTGGCTGCTGAGAGGGGCAGCATATAGTGAGGCTGTGCTGTGATAGGGGTAGGAATTCACATCTGTGCACTCAAACAGCTCCAAGCTCAATATTGCATTTTCATGACACTAGGCGAGTTTATTTTCCCATCACATCCTAGGCAGTGAAATACAAGTGAAGCTTGGAGGACACAAATAGATAATTTGAACACTTTACAAAGAAACTCCAACTCCTTATGGATATTATGGATCCTCCAGATGTTTCTTTCTCTTCCTCCCCCTGCTCAGGGCCTTGCAATACTACGCAGTGGAATGAGGCCGAGGTATGGACGCACATGATGTATGTTTAAAACCCCATGTGCTCAAGTAAAGCACACTAGGAAAACCGTGACTGCGCACAAAAGTAGATAGGAAAGTGCTTGTCTTCAGTTTCATTTTGTTTCCCTTTAGTCATTCCGCAGACAAACTGGAGAGGAAAAACATTTGTCCTTTCTTAGAACTCGGAGGAGCTGAAGAGCAGCCCTGGGACAGAGCGTGCTGCCCTGCTGCCCAGCACGGGAGCCCTCCCGCTGCTTCTCCAGCAGGAGGGAGGAGTGCATTTGCTCTTCAGCTTCTGTAGCTCAAGTTATGAGGGCAGTGAGGAGCACAGAGGATGAGGAGAGAACGTCCTTTGTCCACTGGGAGTGCCGTCATATGCTAGAGATACACACCAAGAATCAGAGCCTTGTGGTCGCCAGCTCTGGCCTCTGTGATTATGTTTTGTGGAGTAAGTAGCAGAGCTGTTGGGAGGAAAGGTTTCAGCTCTGTGTCTTTTTTTGTGAGTGTAGTGGGTTGCAGTGCTGTTCTGTGGTGGGAATGAATCTGTCTGAAGTCTGTAGTTAAGTATCGTTTGCAGCCTCACGGCTCGTTTCTGTGGTTCTTTCCATCGCTTTCTAGTTCTTGTAATTAAATACAGTGCCACTGCTGACTGTGAGCATCTCACAAATCCATTATTGTTGATATAATATAGTAGTATTATCTTCACTGGCTAAGGTGAATCCATTTCCACTGATAACATCCTTTTCTCTCTGTTACCTTTACTTGTTCATTGATGGGACAAGAACAATTGCCCCTAGCTGGTGCCTTTTCCTGTGACAGAGCAGGAAGGGAGCTTCAGGATGTATTTGCACTTCTCTTTTTATTTTATTTCTCTGTTTTTTATCTCTTCCAATCATGGCATATAATGCCAAATCTCTACTGCCGTTTCAAAAATGCTTCCTGGGCTGTGGAGATTTGCCCTGCATAATGAAGATGGGGTAAGGACAGAGGAGGAGGGAACTGCTCCTTTCTTCTGCTTCTTCAAACTTTAGTGATCCTGAAGGATTTTAACTGCAAATGACAAACCCAGTTCCTTAGGTGTGAGGCTGATCCAGAGCATTCTGCCCCCCGGTCTGCTCCATCAGCCCTGCAGCTTCTCTGCCTGATGGTCCCTGCAGCCCTATGTTGCCTTGTTTTCCTCTCTCGTGATCCTCAGCTCTATTTCAGGTAGAGTCAAGGAAGCTCCCGAACACTGTGAACACAAACCAGCTGGTCAGAGTTGCAGCTCGGAGGGTTCAGCGCAGGTGCTGTTATGCCAGTGTTTTGAAGTGCCTTGCTTTCTTGTGGAATAGATGGATTTGGGGTTTCCATATACTCCCAACCTGTTGCTTAAGAGTTTCTTCTCTTGAGCATACAAAGCGCTAAGGAGTAGTTACTTTCAGATCAAGAAGCTGTGATGGTGAATATGTGATGAACTACTTCGTGCTGCTCATATCACTGAAAATTCAGAATTTTCACTATAGTGAGAATTCCATTTTGAAAACATGTAAATAGAAGTGCAAAAATGTAAAAACTAGCAACTTGAATCCCATGTTATGGCATTACTAGGTGACTGGGCTATCGATGAAGGGATGCAGAGAGTTAGCACGGGCTTGGAGGACCGGTCTGTTTTAGTCAGTTTCAGACACAGGCTGGTTGGCTGCCTTTACATCCTGCTATTGCTAATATCAAGCAGCTCAAAGAAATGCATGGATAGATTAGTTTTACCCCCTTGTACTCCGAGTGTGACTTCAGAGCTGTGTTCCAGCTGACGCAGACCCTCCCTGCTGTACTGTTCCATCTCTGCACTCCTAAAAGCTGATTCTAAAGAGCAGGACACTTCAGCTGTGTTTGGTGATTTATACAAGAAGATTATACGTCTCAAATTGGTGGCACATGCTTTTGTGAAAGCAATGCTTATTGTTAGGAAAGAGATTGGAATTAAAATCCCTGCGGGTAGGCTGCTCAGTCCTGCTGCTAAATTCCAGGGTTCTTTTTTCCCGTATTGCAGGGTAGGTTCTGGAAAATTGAGAAGATCCTGCAGATAACTTTCAACATCTGAAAGAGCAATCAGTAAGCAAAAATGGAAGACTAGGAACCATGATCTGATCTACGACTGCGTCCCCAGTGGCTGAGTCCAGTGTTGCAGGCCTATTTATCACTCTGTCGTTAGGAAAAGGGCTTGAAGGCAGATTTGTCTAGGTGGATGTTGCACAGCTTTGACAGCTGTTTCCCATCAATCTGTAAGTCCGTGGGGCAACCCGCACATGGCCAGTTCTCACTTAGGCTGCCAGAACTTTGATTCATGCTGTTTGTGCCTCTGAAGGTACAGAAATGATGTGCTTTTGTGGGCACTCACGGCAGTAATTCATTTCAATCTCTTTTGTGCTTCTCCATGTAAAAAAGCGTGCTCTCGTGCTGCTTGAATTTGGACTGCTGGCCTGCTTTGCTTTTCCTGGTTGGGATTTGGCAGTGTTCTTCTATCTGTGTATAACAGCGAGGAACAGCAGCTTCCCTGTTGGCAGTGCAGCGCAATGGTTATACTTTGTGGGTAAGACGTGGGTAGTGATAGCAGGTTGTACTCACCATCCCAGCCTGGCTCTGAATGGCACCGACAACATCGTGAGAAACAGAGTAGGGGTGTTGACTTCTCTTCCAAGGGGCTAGATCCATGCTCTTTTATTTAGGCTGTGTAAATTGGGTAGAGAGATTCCCAATTCTGCTCAGTGTGGACAGTGTGTTGAGTTATGACTCTGAACATAAGCTAATCTGCTCTCCACAAGGTAAATGACAAGAAAGGAAACATCTGAAGCTATTGAAGGTTTGACTGTATAGCACAAAGCTCTGAGCTAGAACTGCCCTTAAAAGAAGTTACACTGGTGTCCTTATGTGCGTTATCACTTTCATGTATGCAGCCTTGATCTGAACGGATAGTGAACCAGATTGGGGAATTGATGGACCTTATAACTGATTATTCTTTCTGACTGGATCAGTGTCATCACTGGAAAAGTCTGTCACTGCATCCCACAAGTGCTGCTGCTTGCCCAGTGTGGGGGGTGAGGAGCCAGAAGGGAGGAGGAAAGGAGCTCTTCGTTGGGTCAGTGCTGAGCAATGAAGCGCTCACTGTGCTCTTCAAAGCTGAATTCATACCTCCTTTCCCTACTGGCCAACCAAAGAAATGCTCTGTTTCTGTCTTCCATGCTTGCTTCCTATGGTTTAACCAATATTTCTATTTCAGAGCTCTCACTAGCCATTCAGAACCATGTCTGACAACGGAGAACTGGAAGACAAGCCACCAGCTCCTCCTGTGCGGATGAGCAGCGTTATCTTCAGTTATGGGGGAAAGGACTTGTTGTCTGCCAACCACAGCTTGAAACCTCTGCCCTCTGTACCAGAAGAGAGAAAACCTAGGAATAAAATCATCTCCATATTCTCTGGCACTGAAAAAGGTAAGATGCCTCAATTTTCTATCTATTTCTTTACTCTTCATCCAAAGTTTTGTAGTGTGTTAGGTGTTTGAGTCCATAATCTGCACATGAGATTGTGGAATTTCTTTATACAGCCTGCCTGAGTATCAGAGAAAATGGAGGAAGTTTGGTCCGTGTGTTCAGTGAGCCATTCTTTCCCTTTGCCCTGGGGTGCTTGAAGGTGAAGTGCTCGGGAGAAAAAATTGAATGACTCCTTGAGGAAAACATCAACCTAGTACTTGTCATGTTTGCTGCCCATTTTAAAGGAATGCATTTCCCAGCAACCCTAATAAATGTTTGTAATTCCTGCGTATCATATTCCTTACCATTTTGCTATGCTAAGCGCAGATTTCTAGTTTAAACTGAGCATCCATCTGTTCTGGAAGTTACTTGATGTTAATGGCCATTAAGGTGGTACCTTTGAGGTAAAAAGTGGGAAAGCACAGGGTGTGTGAAGGATAATAGGGAAAAATGAAGTCCTTTAACAGAGGTTGGATCTGTGTAACTGCACGTTTCAGGTTAATTGCCAACAGGGGAAAATCTGCCTTTGTGTAGAAATGTCTTCTAGCACCTGTTAAAGTGCAGGAATTTACTGGCCTGATCTGAGACTGCAGTGTGCTTTGTTACTATGTACCCTTTAGCGTTTCTTATTAAGATTTATTCCTGACAGAAATCAGTACTAAATGTTAACACATGTTGACATCGGTTGTATTTTTGGATTGACTCAGAAGCTGTTGCTGATAGTTGAGCGCACCCTGTCCCCCATATTGGGACCAGTTGGGCTGTGTGTCTGTTTACAAGCACTGGGGAATGGATTACAGAAATATGGCATGTACTTCTTTTGGAAGAGCAAACATTTAGGCTGTTTTGTTCTGTCAGTGTTAGGAAAGAGGTTGCACTTTACTATCTTGTCATGGGGAAGACCTTGCTACTCTCAGTGCTTTCCGGTTCCGCTCTTGGCTTCCTGTGCCAGGTTGTCACTGATGTGCTAGGTAGGACTAGTTCAGACCTGCTGACATGGGTTTGACTGCTTAAAGAGACTTTGCTCCTCGAGTAGCTCATTCACTCCACTAAGAGTTTCCTCCAGGGCTGGTTTTGGTTCTCACTCATCTGTGCAAGCAGTCCCTCTGCTGCCATGCCTCACCCTGGAAACAAATGGAAACGAAAGCTCACGGCAGGCTTCCTGCACTCAGCAGATAGCTTGCCACAATCTGGCAGTGGTGCTGCTGGCGATGATGGGCGTGTTTTCCTTTTCAGAGGATGGAAAGATTTGGCCAGTGTGGCTTTTGGAAGCAGAACAGTTATTTCACAAGGTCATTCATTGTGCAGTAACTGACTGTGGCTGCATGACAGCAGTAGAGGTGGTGGTCTTTTTATCTGGCACAGGTAAAAGTCTTAAAGAGGTAAGTCTATAAGGAAGACATGAGAAGCTGGTGCAGGTTGGTAGCAGCACCCTGAGAGCGAGACCTTGGGTCTGTGAAGGAAGGTGCTCTGAATTAGTAATACTGAATAAGACTTGCTTGTGTTGTGAAATGAATTACTAATGCAAGTGGGCACAGTGCAGCTGCAGAGCTTTGTGATGTGTTACAGTGCCTTTACTTCTCCTCAGACACTTCCTCTTTCCATCTTGACCGTGGGTTCATTCATTGCTGGAATAGCCAGGAGGGTGGTTGGGGACTTGTCTGAAGTTATATGGACTCACCTAAATTGCTTTCTGTGTGGTATGATTATGTTGCTAGTGTTAGTTGTTTTGTTCATTGTCATGGCCGAGGTGCCCCCTCATTGGAAAGGTCTGTTTGAGGAGAAGTTGGCTTTTTATTCTGCTGCTGGTGAGCTGTGCAGAAACACTGACTTCTTGGTCAGTATTTCAAATATATTTGGAGTGTATGCAACATGGGCTTTCAAACTGATTGTATTTGAGCCAGAGCAGAGGTTAACCAATTACTACTAAAATATTAAGTTCTCCTTTTCAGAAAATGAAGGAATGCCTTTCCAGGAGATGTACAAGGCTGTTACTGCAGATGGTCAGACATGGTGCAGGGCTGATGAAGCTGTCTGGCTTTGCTTTGTGGCCCTCTGTCCCTATGATGTCGCAGGGTCCCTCCTGGCTGCCTTCATCGAGTCCCTCAGCGCGTCTCGTCCCACGGGACGTGGGCTGGGGGCAGTGGCGTGGGCTGGGGCGCTTACTGCAAGCAGCAGGTTCAGCACAAGCAGGGTTCCTGCCCCAACTCTGAGCTAGTTTTGCGCTGAAATAATCAGCGAAGGGGTTATTTAGTCACCTAGCCAGGGAGCTTTTTACCCCAGTTCCATTGTTCAGGATAAGTGATGAGATAGTCATCTTTTTTACTAGAGTACTTAATTGCCATGAATTTCCTTGGCCAAGCTTCTGAAGTCAAATGAACCTGCGTGCATTTTTGGAAAGCTTCGAAGCAGTCCTCTCAGCCCAGAAATGTTTATTCTGGAGCAGAACTTACTGAAGAAGTGCTGCAGGGAATAGCCCAGGCCCCGGGATCGTGCACGCGACGTGCTCGGACGGCAGACTCAGAGCAGAGCCCCATGGTTTCAGCAGTGCTTCAGGGACTAGAGGTGTGCCAGTGCAGCCCCTCCTGCGCTGCTGGGCTGCTCAGACCCTCCTGCAGGAGCACGCCACAGCGCAGGGCTTTGCACAGGGGTCATTTGCGTTGAGGTTGGTTTGTGATATAGGGGGAGCGTGTGGCTAACACGTTTCAAAGGGCTCAGGCTTCATTTGGGGAAAATCTGAAGTTCTCTTGTGCCTCAAAATGAGCGTTGCCCTTTATTAAAGGGATTCCCACTGAAACAGAGAGCTGTGGTGCAAACACAATCGGAGGTTTAAAAATAGCATGGCCTCACAGTCGCCTTGTTAACAGAGGCTCAAGTACGTCTTGCTCACTGGACTTGCCTCTTGACTGAAGTTTACTGCTTGTGTTTGTTTAAAGTGCCTCTGATCTGCTGTTCCCATGGGCAGAGCTGTGCTTCGACTCCTGCCTGCTGTACTAGGGAGATGTGTATTTGTGGGAGGATGGGGTTTATTTGTGCAGCACATGCTGGACGATGTGAGTACCAGCCCATGTTCCCTAGCTGTCAAGTGCTCTGGTACAGAAATCTTCCTGAGGAATGTAACTCTTCTTCCTTCTGCTTTCACATAAACAACTGCAAGAGGTTGGGAAGGAGCACGACTTTCCTTGAAGATGTTAAATGAGAACATTTGACAGTCCGTTTGCTTTTTGGCTCCGACCTGTGCAGCCATATTAAAGATATCCTGTTTATAATAGCCATGTCTTTCCACTGCATTGTTCAGCTCGCGGCAGCCCACATGGCTTTTCGTTTGCAAGCATTGTCCTGGGTTCCCGTCCTTCCTTTCCGGCCACCGAGAGGGGATTTCGGACAGTCCCTGGCTCTGGGTGCTGTGACGTATGCTTGCGCCAATAGCTTTTAACCACGGAGTCACTAAGCAGGTCTTATTCTATCTGCTCTTCTTCTGTAACGAATTTTCATGGCTTTTCATTTCTTAAAGTGAAACAATTTTTGTTGGTTTGTTTCATAAATGCTACAATAAATGCAGCTGATTCAGCTCTGCTCCATGAGCCCATAGGCATTCTCAGAAGTAAACATGCTGTTTTCTCAGCATTGAGTGAGACACGCTCCACTGCTCGCCGCCAAGGCTCTGCCTTCCAGCATGAAGCCTCAAGTGTTGGGTCTCCTGTAGAGCAAACAGCAGCTCCCCTTGGGAGAAGCTTGGGGAAAGCGAGCAAGGCTCGGCCTTTGTTTCCTGAAAACTTCCAACTTTGAACCTTTTCTAAGTAAAGGGAGCAGAATGGTGCCTAACTGGGTTTTGTATTTAGAGTTCAACAGAAATGGAAGACAATTTGCAGGGCATGGGAATGGGAGAAAAAAAAATCCCCAAACCAAACCCTGTGCATTATAAAACATCTAAATGTAATTGTGTGTGGGTTGGACTGTGCATATGGTCCCTCTCATTATCTGTTTCTGCTTCTGGTATTCATTAGATTTGCTTTCCTTTCCTTGTTATTTTATTCTTTCCCCTTTTCATTTAAATAACATAGTTGGTCTGAGGCTATAAACTTTTACCTTCGTTGAAGAAGGCCTAGTTTGCATTAATTACCTTGAATTGAAGCACTGAGACAAGTGAGTTTTAACTGTCTTTAGGGTGAACTTGAGATTGAATGGAAGTTTTCTTCAGTGCCATTCTTAGCCCGTATGAAAACTTCAGTATCTTTCTTTGTGAATGTTTAATGTGTGCCAGAGCTCCTGGTGCTCTAGGGCTCATCATCTCTGATTTGACTCCTGCCACAGTACAGTGATTTCAGTGAAAGGAGTTGGTGATTGTTACATGAAGTCTGTACTTGAAGGTATCGGACTCTTGTGTTGTGTGTGTAAACACCGCCATCCAGCAAAAAGAATAATGCTTCCATTCATCCCAATCGTTATACTTGGATTTCTTATATTAAATGGAGACAATAGGAGTTTAAATCATTGCTCAGCAGATCTCTCCTTGCATTTTCAGGAAGCAAGAAGAAGGAAAAGGAACGGCCAGAAATCTCACCGCCATCAGACTTTGAGCATACTATCCATGTTGGCTTTGATGCTGTCACTGGAGAGTTCACTGTAAGTTGCTGAGAAAACAGCTGTGGGTTGGTGCTACAGAGAACACTGTGGTATTCTAGAATGAAGAGTTAGTCTCTTTGTTCTTATCAAAGAAATAATTATACTGTGGGTTTATAAGGCACACAGAGTAATGAGACTGACCTGTTAGTGTTTCTGCAGTGTCAATATCGCAGCCAGTGCTTTGTGTCACCTGGGAGAGCCTTCCTTAGGAAATGCTGTAGGGAAGGAAAGCTCCCTCTTCAGTTCACTTTCAATAGTTCATAATGCTGGTGCTGTTGAGTGCTTCTGTATTCCCATTCCTCATGACAGACTGAATACGCCTGAAAGGCACAATGTTAGGAAGGCACAGTGGGCTGGAGCCCCTGAATGCTTGGGATGCTGAGAAGCCAGGAGATATTTCAGCTGTGACTCACTTTGTTTCATCACCTTTATAAGTCTCTATCACGCCTTTTGGTGTGTTTAAGGCTGTACACGTTATGCTTTGCTTGGAGGAAAGAAGTTTGTTCTGCTTTTTAAATGGCTTTTTATTTCAGGGAATGCCAGAGCAATGGGCTCGGTTGCTACAGACCTCAAATATCACAAAGCTAGAACAGAAGAAAAACCCTCAGGCGGTACTAGATGTGCTGAAATTCTACGACTCCAAAGACACAGCAAAACAGAAATATCTGAGCTTTTCTGCTCCAGGTGAGATGCAAAACATACTGAAAGGGGAATTGGGTGTTCAAGTCAGTCTTCCTCTTTGTAAATCAGATTCCAGTGCTGAAAGAGCAAGCCACTTTTCAATAAAAAAACAAGCATTTGAAGATGGATTTAAAACTGACTGGAAACTAACTGTCCAGTTAATTTCCCGGTTTAAGTGGAAAGGGAAAAAAATGGAACTGGATAATTCAAAATAGCAGCCAAAAAAAAGCACAGCCCATTATGAAGCTGGGGATCTCTGTCTTATCAGCTGGTTTTGTAGTGGAGAACTTGCTCCTCCAGTCTGTGATTAAACCATGTATCTAGATGCTTGTTATCTGTGAACTCTCCTTTTTCTTTTACCCACATGATGACACCAAAGATGCAAAATAAGTCCTTGCTCTAGGTCAGGAGCTATATGATGGGGTTGGGAGAGTGACTGTCCTACAAATGCACACAGTTCCTTTTATGCAGTTCTCCTCCAAATGACTTGCAGTCTGAAAATAGCTTAGTAATAAGGCTTTGTAATGTGCTCGTTGTTGACTTGAAATGCAGATGTATCAATTTAATCATTAATTCACATCTCAGTAAGACAAGGGTGCATGAGTGTGATGGGCAGTACTGAGTTTGGAAAACTGCATATGGGTGAAGTGAAGGGCAAGTGGGGAAACAAATAGTGCTGTCTGTTTTAGAAACTTCCTTCTGCGTGGAGTTAGAGTGTAGTACTGGTTTCTTTCATTTGTTACTGTCAGATTTTGCTTTCTGAGAGATGAGGAAATCTCTGAAGTGATCCCTGTTCTTTGTGCAGCTTACTTATTATTTTTTTTTCTGAGGATTTTGTCTTTTTCATTTTTTTCCTATTTAGAAAAAGATGGTTTCCCTTCAGGAACACCAGCGGTGAGTGAGTTTACTTTTCTTTGTGTCTTCTTAAACACGTGTTATTTCAGGTCACCTGTATTTGCTGTATACCAAATCTTTTATCAATTGCAATAGATTGCTTATACCAGTCAACCTATACTTGTGTTTTGACATCAGTAAGTATAATCTTACATTTTGTATGAGAACAAACAAACCAAAAATCCTGAAACAAAATACAAATATCTAACATTGTGAGGGAAACAATTTTGTTTATATTTGTATTTTCTTAAACTTTGGAAAAAAATGTAGACCAATGCCAAAGGTTCAGAGCCATCAACAGCTGTGGCAGATGATGATGATGATGATGAAGAAACACCTCCTCCTATTATTGCTCCACGGCCAGATCACACAAAATCGGTGAGAAGCTATAAAATTTATGGTGTTAATCTACATTTCACAGAAGTTTTGTTTTGATTTACCTATGCTAGCTAAGAAAACGCTCGATTTGTGGATAGAAATTGGATCAGAAGTCCTGAAGTTAATGTTGATTAGTTTGTTGGCTTGTGTTGAAGATATTCCATTATGCTTGTCTTTCAACCCAAGATGCAAGGGGGTGGCTTTTTAATACTAAAAAAAAAAAAAAAGCAACTATTTTCTGTGTCTTTGCACAGTACATTGGTATAAGTTAATGCATTTGACTTGAAGGGAGCCTACAAGAAAGCTGTAGAGGGACTGTGTTGGCAATGTAGTGATAGTTCAAGGGGTGATGGCTTCAAACTAAGAGAGGGAAGGTTTAAGTGAGATATTAGGAAGAAGTGCTTCAATGTGAGCATGGTGAGGCCCTGGTGCTGCTGCCCAGAGAAGTGTGGATGCTCCATCCCTGGAGGTGTTCAAGGCCAGGCTGGATGGGGCCCTAGGCAGCCTGGTCTATTGGAATATGTTCCTGCCCACAGTAGGGGATTGGAATGAGGTGGGCTTCAAGGTGCCTTCCAACCCAAATCATTCTGTGATTCTATGACTTATTATTTTTTATAATTTGATTGCAGTGTGATAGCCTAGCCTAATATACTACCTAAGCCCAATGCAATTCTGAATGCTTATTTCACCCACAAAGTCATCAGCAAGTTAAATGCTTAAGAAGTTGTCCATTAAGTTTTGGTGTGATTATCCTGAACTGCCCGCGCAGCTGTCGAAGACTCAGGATTTTCATGTGACCATGGTAGATGTACATCCTGCTGCTCTGCTGTCTGCTTATTTTCACTCCAGGAGCACAAAAATGTGAATTGTCTGTACTCATCAATTGATACTGATTTCTGCTTCACACAGTCTGAAGTGACATCTCTAAACTTGCACAGTGTAATAAGGCTACAGTTTGGTGTTACTGCAGTAGTTGTTTGCAGCTATAAACTTGCATTGTTTTTCAAATGCATGGCTATTGAACAGCTCAAAAGGAAACGGAATAAAGCTCTAAGAAAATCCTCAGGACTGAAGAGGACTGGGAAATTCCCAGAAAAAAGAAAGAAAAAAGAAGCATTAATGCTTCTTTTCATGGTGAAGCGCAAATTTTTTTTTTTCCTTTTAGGTGTAGTTGTCCTCGCTATCCAGTATTGATTCCTGTTCTGTGAAAGTTGGAAATTGCAGCAATGAAATAAAAGGGGAGACCCTTTCAATTATTTAGCTAGCACAGGTTGCAAAGAATAAGCGAGTAGAAAACCCAGAAAATGTCTGTCTCTGGAAGTTAATCTCCTAGCATCTGCTCTTTGCAGGAAGCCTCTTCCTCTTTCTTTCAGAGGCTGGTAAGGTTACTGGAATTTAATGCTTAATTTCTTCCTCCAAGCTGTTAGGTGCTTAGAGATCTTTGAAAAATTGCAATTATTTTCAACTGAAAGTTGGTGATTGTAAATGGGGTGCTCAGTTTAAATGAGTGGATGTTCTCTCCTAAAAACAGATTTATACGCGGTCTGTAATTGACCCCATCCCTGCACCAGCTGGTGACGCTTCTGTTGATGGTGGCACAAAGTCAGGTGATAAGCAGAAAAAGAAGACCAAAATGTCAGATGAAGAGATCATGGAAAAACTACGTAGGTGTTTTTTATTTCAGATAAGCAAAGGCTTTAGGGCTGCTGGGGCAGCGGTCATTAAGCTTTTTCCCCGGACGCTTATTTCTGTGTAGGGTTGTGTGAATACTGTGCTCGATTGGTGTTCTGTCAGACAGTAGCTGGGAGGAGCTGCATGCAGAAGTTTTGCTAGTTTCTTTGCTTCGGAGCCCTGTTGGGTAAAAAAGATTGTAGAACTTTTTCTAATTTAAAGTTTGGTTGTAATATTGCTATCAGTGCTTATAATATATCCAGAATACCTCAAAATATTCCTGTTTCTGTTGTAGCTTGTTCCATAATCTTCTTGAAGATAATTCTTAACCACAGTAATGTTCCTGTGCTTTAGTCAGGAACTGACTGGTTTCTGGAGCAAGCTAACCTAGTGGATTTGTCATAATCTCATGTGGGGTTTTGCTATTTAGAAGACTGTTATTAACTTGAGATAATGGGAAATGACATGATCTGTCTTGTTAAGAGTAAAACCTAGCAGAATGATTGTCTGAAGCTGGGTCTTTTGTGATTGGAACAAAACCAGGAGCCTTTGGCTGTTTGGTACTATTTGAGCTGATCCACTCTTGGAGGTCTGTTAGCCAAGCCAGTCTTGCTAAAGGGGAACAGTGGGATTGATGTGTTTTACCATAAGCTGGCAGAAACTGGCTGTGCTACAATAGCAGAGAACATTTCCCAAACCTGTGGCTCTTCTAAGATTTTGTGAGGAAATGTTTTTCTTTCTTTCTTTTTTTTTTTTTCCCTGTCTTTTAGGTACTATTGTGAGCATAGGTGATCCCAAGAAAAAATACACCAGATACGAAAAAATTGGGCAGGGGTAAGTGTTGGCCCCAACTTTTATTCCCTATGAGTTGGTTCTAAAGGCGATGTGCACCATTCTGTCTGCTGCTGTCAGGTAGTCACCACTTACTGAAGCCCAGCAGCAGTGTTGGCTGTATTAAGCATTGATAAACAGATGATGAACGCTTTACAGTGGTGAAAGTTCTGAATTGCAAAAGCATAGCCCTGTGACACCTCTCTGGGTGTATTTAGTCCTCTTCCAGTAAGGTGCGTTCATCCATTTTGTAATATGACCACTGAATAGCTTGAGGGTACGTCAGAAAGCTTTCTGTGTGCTGAGCTAACAGTGTTGCCTCGACTGATTTACTGCTGTAGTGTTCCTGTGAATTCTTCTGAACAAAAAATATATTGAACTCTAGCTTACCCAACTGTAGCTGACTCATGCTGTATACTTTCCAAATGCCATTTTTGTGTTAGTGAAAGGGCTTCCTCTGGAGGAAGATGAAAAATAATACCTACTGCAGAGAGGGCTTCTCAGCTTTTCTGATTGTAGTTAGCAGCACAAATTGTAGGGCCTTACCTGACTTCAGGAGATACGGTTTGTCTCATTTATGAGTGTACTTCCGATGACTTTGCACCAGCTGACTGACACTTCTGTGATATTGCTTATTTTTAACACCATCTTTTTTATAAAGCTCTTAAAATACTGAAGGCTGACACGATTTTGTGTTTGTGATTGTCTGTTCAGGTGCATGTAACGTTTTTGTTTCTCTTCACAGGGCTTCAGGTACAGTTTTCACAGCTATCGATGTGGCAACTGGGCAGGAGGTAAGACTCCCGTGTTCACTGCATTGAAAATACTTTTCCCATAAGTATGTTCTTCGGTGGCAGAAATAAAATGGCTAGATTTCTTTCAGTGGCTCCAATCTCTGTCATTACCTCTCAAAAGAATGTTTGTCATGGTCATTTGTAACAGTGTGTGCCTTGTTTTGTGGTAATCAGATGATGAAAGCTAAAAATAGAGGTTTTTTTTCTTTCCAGTGTAAAGCAGAGGGAGTGAGATGTTCCAGAGATGCGCTTTGAAAACAGTTTATCCTTCAAATATTGTGGGCATTAGTACCCTAGATTTTCAGAAATGAAGCATCTGGTCTTTCAGTACTTCTTCTCTAGTCCTGTTTTGGTAGAGGTGATTCGATACACCTTATCTATGTGGAAATAGCTTGTCCCTGTATTTGTATTTTTTTAAATTAAAATGCCCTCTCCACGTTCTGCTCTGTTTTCACTACTTGATGCCTCCAAACCCATCTAGTAAAGATGATGACATAAGCAGAATTCTGCATGCTTGTCTTTCAGGTATAATCTCTAATTCCTCAGAACTAAAACGCTAGGAATTAAATGCTGTAGTTTTTCCTTAATCTTCCTCGAAAAGTCTGAAACTAGACATTCATTTTGTCACTGATACGTAATTGCCCTTTCATCAGTAACCACATCTACCAGTACTGTAGTAGAATATGACATTGTAATAAATGCAAGCCTCTCAATTGTCTTGGTATGTTGTCTCTTAATATGCTTCCTAGATGTTGCATCGCTTCATGTCCCCTCTCTGCAGTGTGAAGTTTTGGCCTTAGTTCCTTTCTTAGAGCTTCTCTGTCTTGTTAGGCAGACGGTTTAAGAGCTGATTGCTTGTGTTCTCCGTCTTCATGTGTTAAACTGTTGCCCTGGTCTGACTTCCTCAGTGCTTTATGTCTGTGGAAGAGAAGGAAGCTCTGAGAGGAGAGTTTTGTCTAGTGGTGAGAAGCTCAAAGAAGGATTTCACTGCTGTTTTCAGCTCCCTAGCAGGGAAAGGTGTAGAAACTAGGGAGGTAGATTGCTCTTAGAGATGCACAGAGAGAAGACAAAAGGTGACAAAGAAAATACCTTAAGGAACGTTCTGGTTAGATATTAGAATTTTTTTTCTCACAATCAGAGTGACCAGGTATAGGACAGGGGTCCAAAGAGGTGGTGGAATACTTGCTCGTTGAGATCTCCATTCAAAACTTGGTTGGGCAAGGCCCACAGCAAGCTGCTCACAGTCAGCCACTTCGGGCAAAGGGATGGCTGTGAGGTTCCTTCCAGTCTTAGTTATTTTGTCATTCTGTGCCACATGTTCTTGTATTTTGCTGCCTTTGGCAATTTGAGAGGGATCATTTCTACAAGATTGTATCAGTTCTTGTGTTAACCATTCATTCTTTTTTTTTTTTTTTAAGAGTCTGGAATACATAATCTAATAGGTTTATTTCTTGGACAGGATAATTCTTCCCTTCTCTTTCTGGCATAGTTTGTCTTAATTGCTTTGGGAGACTTTTCTGGACTTACTTTCTATGTAGAGTGTTACGTCTCATGACAGCATTTACCCTGTGACAGTCACTACAGACAGTTGATGTTTCTTCTTTTCTTAGCTTGACTACACCAGTACGTCCTTACAGCTTCCTGGGAGATCATGTCAGTTCTCCGATTCTGAGTTCTCTCTCAGACTTAGGCTGATTCCTTTACTAGTATTGTGAGAAACTATTTACTCCTTAACCTGCTGTATATTTGAACCCCGTTGGGTAGTTTGCTACATCTTGTTCTTCAGTGCTTCCCCTGTTGAATTGTTCTATTGATCTTTTCTGTCCATGATGATTTTTGCAGCTCCTTCTGTTTTCCAGCATTCTCAGACCCAAACACTAAGCTATTCAGAAGAAGATGGAAAAAAAATTGCTTGCCTTGCCTTGCTTTGGATGACAGCTCTAAGTAGCTACAAGCAGCTGTTCTGCTTTAGGGCTGTTAATGAATTTAGGCGACTGTCTTTTTATCTCCTGAAAGTTTCCTTTGCTATCTGTTTTGGCTTTTGCTGGAATGAAGGTTTTGGATGATTTCAGCTGCTAGAATATGGTGTTGGCTATCAGTATGAGTTGTATGCCAATAAAGTTGTACTCTTTCAAGTTGTATGTTAATAAGGAGACGGCTTGCCAGCTGCCAAACAAGCTGTGCCAAACTCCCTAATTCTGTTACGGAATCTCTCACCTCTTCTAAGCTTCTGCTGTATTAAGAATGACTGCAAGGTTTTGATACTCAAGTTTGAGTGATTGCCATTTTGTTTTGTCCTCATCAGGTTGCTATCAAACAGATAAATCTGCAGAAACAGCCCAAGAAGGAGCTGATTATTAATGAGATCTTGGTAATGAAGGAGCTAAAGAACCCCAACATAGTCAACTTCCTGGACAGGTAAATTAAGACAGCTGGCTGATTCCTTCATTCCTAGGGATTTCAGAAATTTTAATTTGATATTCTAGTTATAGACCCAGACTTCCTGTTTTTCAGGGTCTTAAAAACAAATGAGGCTATGTTTAGACTGTCATCTTTTTAAATTTTTTGTAAGTCATCTGTTATAAGGAATGGTCTTAACGATTCAGTATGAAGCCTTCTGTCATGGACACAATGCTGTGTGTAGTTGTGGGTCAGTGGTGGACAAGAGTACAGCTGGAAAATGTTGTGCTGTAGGGTGTTATCCTGCCTATTTAGAAAGCAGAGGGCTTTTTTTTGCCGACATTTACATTTCAAGCTTCCTACCAGAGATCAGCTTTCTTTATGTATTGTTTTGGAGTGTTCGTGAATCATTTCCTTGACCAGAAGGCGCGGTGCTCTTAGCGGCCATCTTTCAGTTCTCAGTCTCTCTTGGTGGCACATGGGCATGATTTTCATTTTTTTGTTTGCAGTTACCTCGTAGGAGATGAACTATTTGTGGTGATGGAGTATCTAGCTGGAGGCTCACTAACAGATGTGGTCACAGAAACATGTATGGATGAAGCACAGATTGCTGCTGTTTGCAGAGAGGTGAGTTTTGGATTTGATGAGCAGAGGAATGCAAGTGCGCTCTATTCACTGAGGTTTTACGGTGCACATGTATTACAAGTAATTGCAGCAGTTGCTGTTGGATCCATTCAGTGAGGAAGAATGAATGATACTGAGAGCACAATTCAATATTAAAATCAGAGATGTGCGGAAAATAACAAAGTGAATCTAACTCAGAAAATTATGTTTGCAACTTTTGATGCAGAAGAACAATGTCAGCTTTGAGCTGGATGTTTGGGGATGTTAAATGCTGGGGCAAACAAAGATGAATTTGATGCAGACTGTCCCTGTCTTGTTTTAGTAACTGTTTTCATTGCGTGTTACTTCTGCAGTTCTGCTTTCTCTATGGATTTCCTAGGAAAATAATTCTACAGAAAATTCTAACTGGAGAAATTTTAAGTATGATTTTGAGAATTAAAAATATGTGATATCAGAAAAGTTATCAGTGATTTCTGACCTAAATCAGAGTGCCAGCATCCAGCTCGGGCTTGATTGTTATGGCAAAGGAAGAAGTAATTGTATTATCTGCTGTGCAGAAGAAGCCTAGGCTTTTGAAGCCCCACTTGGCTACATGAACATGACATCTGCTTTTGATGAGTCATCCGCAGGGAGGGGATGGAAAACAAACTTGTACATTAACATGTATGGACAGGTAATGATTTCCTGAGAAACCAGAGCTGGAAGCAGAGAGAGACTATTTACAGTAATCTTTTCAGAGGTAAAAGTTGAATATTGAGCTGTTGTATTTTGTGAGAACCCTGCTGCCCAGAATGCCAGGTACCCATCATTCTGTAAATCGGCACCGCTTTGCTAGAGCAAGTGAAGGTGCAAGCTACTTGCTGGGGATTACAGCCATGACAAGAGGCAAATGCCAAATCTTTTGCTTATATTACAAGAGAATATTACACTTTTTTTTTGTGCTTTTTCTCAAATTGCAGAAGTAAATTTCATTCTGTCTTTAAGAAGAAACTTAGTGTGAAAGATTTTAATCTAGAAACGAGCAAAAACAGCATTAGTCACATTCACAATGAAGATGTTCTACAGCCTTCTCTGTCATAGAGGTTACTTTCATGTTGAGAATGAAGCATTCCTGCTGATGAAATTTCAGACTGAAGGGCTCTTGTTTAGTCTCTTACGGTTCAGTTCAATTTGTGGAAATATCGTGTACCAAAATGAACATCTGTGATGATGATGAGTTGGATTTCTGGGTTTGTTAAGATAGCAGAGAAGCTGTGTTTCAGTTATCTTTGATCTCTAGAGAGCTGGAGAATATTTTATTTATTTATTTATTTATTAATTTAGCACAAGAGCTTCCTCTACTGGTTGTTTTAAATAATAACCTATGGCATTTTTGTCCTCCATGCTAGTTACGAATTTAACATTGCTTTGGAATTAATATTGAGATACAGAAACTGTATCTCCATATGCTGAATCTTTTTCTTCTCCCATCCAGTGTTTGCAAGCACTTGAGTTCCTACATGCCAACCAGGTCATCCACAGAGATATAAAGAGTGACAACGTGCTGTTAGGAATGGATGGGTCAGTTAAACTAAGTGAGTACCAAACAATTGTTTCAGTGTTCTGCTTTCTCTTTCCCAATAAACTTTGCATTAATGAGCCTACATTGGTAGGGAGAGAGCTGACAGGGAAATTTGAAGTGATTTTTGATTGGAGATGAATAATAGAAATTAATTCCTTGTTATAAAGTGTATAACTTGCGGGTAGCTGGTATTGAAGTGCTGAGGGCCCTAACACTTAAGATTTTGAGAGTGTTATTCCAGAAGGGTGTTGAAGCAAGCCTGTTGTCACGTGAGTGCGTTGGTAAAGGAAGTAACTGGCAGTATGCAGTGATGCAAAATGCAAATGATTGCAAGAGAAGAGTTGCAACTAACTGCAGTTACTGTGTTGGTCTTTTCAGATTGTCATGACTTGCCTTTAATGTTTTTCCTTTTTCATTAGATGGTTACTAACAAGAAAACTGTATATTATTAACAGTTTATATTGCAGTTCAGTCCTACGCTGCACCTGTACTGGGTCTCCTTTTCTTGGACTGAAAGTATAATACAATTTCATTAATAAAATGATGAAATGACAAAAGAAACTACTTACTTTTCAGGTAATTGTCATGCATGCATGAGCTTGTGTATAGTAAGTCAGTTTCTGTTGTGTATAAATGTGACAGAAAAAACACTGAAACTACATGAAGTAACTGTCAGGAATGTTGAGAGAGGTGCGTTATCTGACTTCTTGGTGTACAGGAACATACAAAGCATTAAACAACCAAAAACTTAAGGGATGGATTTGAGTAGGAATTTGAAACGCCATAAAAACGCGTCTCAGTAGTATTCCTTACTCGGATGGTTTGCAGACTCATGTTGGTCATGAGATGGAGCGTCAAGAAAGATTACGAGCTACCTGGCTTGCTTAGCAGTGTTGTTGGATGCTGTGCTCTCTTGTGCAGGAGTTTGTTTGTTTAAAGGAGTTGTGTGTTTGTTTGTGAACAAACAGAAAGGATTCAGAAACCAAAGTGAATAGTTATAGTACAGTCACCTGAGGAATTCTCAAAAATAAGAGCTGTCAGTGCAAAGAAGTGTTGTGAAAGGACAGGACAGCACCCTGTGGGGAGAAGCACTGCCCCCAGGAAACTGGGCAAGGATAACGGAGAGAGAGACTGGAGAAAGCAGGAGTTAGCTGTGAAAACAAGCTGTGTGAATGGGAGGTACTGTAGTTGGGTTGAGGCTAGCCCTCTGGCTATGTTTATAGAGCTTCTGCCAGCTGTTTAGGTGGAGGGTGCAAGTTGCACCTACTTCAGGTTCTTCCCCTTTCTCTGGAGGAATCTGCAGCGGGAAGAGACACCAGTCTGCCTGCCTGCTGCCTGAGTGCTAGAGGGGGTGACCAGCATTTAGGTGGATGTCGAGGTAACATCTTGTGGAAGGAGGCAGCAGCTTGTGGAAGCTTTAAAGGCGCATGTCCTGCCCAGAAAAAGGGTTGCTGTAAAGCTGCCCTCACCACTAATGCCTGCACACACTTACTGGCTGAACTGGGATCTACCCCTTGCCTGTCTATCCTTTCCTGGCTGGTGGGATGGTGCTGATGGCCCTGCTGGTAGTAGTGGGAGACATACACTGCTTCTGCTTCCCTGGTGTGTTTGTTGAAATAGGCTGTGTGTTGAATTGGGTGTCATACCTGCCAATAGGTGTGACTGAAAGAAATGCTGGTGAGGAACTCAGTAGCTTCTGTAGAGTTTTTGTTGTTGTTGTTGTTGTTTCCTTTTCCAGGCAGCACTTTTACAGTGGGAGTGGGGTAGTTCTTAGTTAACCTGTCCTCTTAGTACAACTTAGCATTTTCAGAACTGTGGCTCTTTTGTTGGTACTGCTTGGCATAACACTTTCAAAATTGATTCAAAATTTAAAATTCTCTCTCTCTCTCTCTCTCTTAAACTTAGTGTCAATAATAAAGTAAACTCTTCTTCCTGCCTTAACTGTGTTCTTATTGATGCTTTACATGCCTGGGAAGTGGGAGTGCTGCAGCTGGATAAAGTAACATGATGGAACATGCATTGCTGCTGCACCTGAAGGCTATAGGAATAGGTGACTTTTCTTGTTTTCTTGAGTGTGGTTGTTCTCTTCAAATAGTTACCTTGTGGAAAGGTTTGCTTGTCCAGGCTCCTGCTGAGTTTCCATGTCTCTGTCAGCTGTAGTACCTGTATTTGATGGCCAAATTACTGTGAAACGCTGAACTCAATAGCTGCAGAAATGAAATCTGTTTAGCAGGGCAGAAACTGTGCTCTGTACAATGACTTTTTTAGCTCAGGCAGTATATACCATGCACAGAAGAGTTGCCTTTGGTGTTCTGCTTCATTTCTATTTTTTTGGCTGGTACCGGTCTAGGAATACTGAAGGAAGGACTGGGCAAAATACCGTCCTTGTACAGAATAATACTTATGTCCCTTTTCACGAGAACGAAAAGCCTTGCCTTTTTCCCACAGAAGTCTGCCCTGCTTAAACACCTTAAGGTTTTATGTGTGTTTTGCACATTGTAATTTGTAATGTGGAGAATGTGGTGGGGAGAAAAAGTGTCCCCCCCCTCCCTCAGAAGCCCCTCAAGCGTGGAGGAGTAACGTATGTGTGTAGCAGTAGAGAAGACTAAGAAGTCCACTTCCATGGGATGCGCCAATGTAACTTCTTTAAATTCTGTTATCCTACAGCCGACTTTGGTTTCTGTGCTCAGATCACCCCAGAGCAGAGCAAGCGCAGCACTATGGTTGGAACTCCTTACTGGATGGCTCCTGAAGTGGTCACACGGAAAGCCTATGGCCCTAAAGTGGATATCTGGTCTCTGGGCATCATGGCTATTGAGATGGTGGAAGGAGAACCCCCGTACCTCAATGAGAACCCCCTGAGGGTAAGAAATGCAGATATGGCTAGACCCATTTGTGGGGTTTACCAGGTGAATGTTCTCAGGAGGTTCAGTGTGATTCTTGACAGCATCTACCTTAAAAAGAAAACCTAAAGACAACAAGCTTCAGCAGTGCAAGGAAATTCCACCCAAAAGGCACTCTGCTCAGAAGATAAGTGGAGATTGTACCTTCTTGTAATTGAAACCTTAGACTTTGAATTCAGTCTTCTGCCTTAGTTTAGGAAAGGTAAATCCATTAGGTTATGAAACATGCTGCTTTGTCAGTCTGATACTTTCTTTTCTAAGATATATAGATGTATCCCTTGAGTAACTGTTGCCAAAGGATTTTGAAGGTTATGTTGCTACTAGCAAGAATAAATTGCAACTTCCTATGTGTGGCATTCTTAAAATTTTTCATCTCATCGGGGAGAGGCAAAGTAGACTGCAGACCCTTAATTCATCTAGACTGAGGTATTGTCTCTAGGGCAGTTGGTTTGTCATCCAACGTTCCAACATCAACGTTTGTCAACGTTCCTCATTTTACAGGCTTTATATTTGATAGCAACTAATGGCACACCAGAGCTTCAGAACCCTGAGAAACTGTCCCCAATATTCCGGGATTTCTTAAACCGATGTTTGGAGATGGATGTTGAGAAAAGAGGATCAGCCAAAGAACTGTTACAGGTAAGAGTCAGCTTCTCTCAGAGTCTGAGATACAGAGGCCATTTCTAAGGTAAGAGTGTGTTAAAAGGCACTGTAGACTAGCACCTTCTTCTGGTTTGTGTTTTCCTCTGAGGAAAGGGGAAAGGACTTCAGAGGAGAGTAAGCAGGGAACAACCGCAGTCATCAAAGGCTGTACTGGATGTTCTGAAGCCTTTCTGGCAGTAATCTGCACCATCATTCTGGCACATTATTTAACGATTGGTGAATTTACTGTAGTAGAGCCTTTAAAGTGAGCAGAATAGGACTGAGGGAAGGCATTTGAGCAGGAAACCTCTGTAGTGAGTTACTGGAAAACAAAAGGCTTAGACTGTTTTGGGAAGAGGAGGGATGATTAGCAGGCTACAGGTGTTGTGAACCACTCGATCTGTTCCTTTAGAAGCTCCGCATTGATAATGTTTGCACTGCTTTCAGTATCTCAGGATGGAAAGAGCTGTATGAATATGTGCCTTACACTGGCTTTTTAACTGTCTTTTACTAATTTACTATGTTTCTCTCTTCCTGGCAGCATCCCTTCTTGAAACTGGCCAAACCTCTGTCTAGCTTGACGCCACTGATCCTGGCAGCCAAAGAAGCAATGAAGAGTAACCGCTAACATTATTGCCACGGCCTATGTTTGTTTGTTTTTTTTTTTTACAAATCTTGTTAATATATGAAATTGTTACACTTCTGGTGGGAGGGAAGAGATTTGTGGGCAGGGTGGGGCGGGGGGAACATCTGCATAAGGGAAGCAACTCTCGTCCAGAAGGCACCTGACATAAATTGTGATGAATCTAGTGATCCCTCTCTGAGATCCAGAAGGAATTGAGGACTGAATTACTGGTTTTTTTTTTTTCCTTTTTTTTTTTTTTTAACTCCAGACAGCCCAGAAATGCCATTTAGCACACCCAGGGTTTTAAGGGTTTTAATGACTTTACTGTAACAACTCCCATTCATTGTACCCATCTGGGTGCTTTTAGTACTTGAATGACCAATTCAAGCTTTCAGAGAGCAGCACTAACTTTACATGCTGATCTCTTTCATTCTCCTCTTCCTCCCCTCTACCTGTAAATTGCTCTAGTAAGCTCCCAAATGACTAGATTCACAGCAAATGTGACAAATGTGAAGGTACATCTTGCCCCTTCTTCCTTATTCAGATTAGCTGTCACTCTACTGTTTAATTAACAACATGGCTACTTAAGAAATCACAACATGAGATGTATTTTGCTTTTTAAGATGAGTATGGAGAGAGGGGGAAGAGAAGTATTCAAATGTTTTTCATATGCCTGTGCTCTGTGGACTATTAATCAAAGATGTGGCTACTTTGTAGAAACCTCACAACTGGTCAAGTCTTTGGATGTCAGTTTATGGATATGTAGGTAAGGGTCAGATAGTTTATTTATGATCAAATGATCAGCTATAGTCAGGGCAAGAAAACAATTCCAGCTGTCTTCCTGTGTGCTCTTCTTCCCATTAGACTTGCTGGCCAGAAGCTTAAGGGGTATTTTGCTTGGTGTGGTGGGTGGTTCAAAAACATGTATTGTATCTGTGCTCTGACTTGGGCTTTGGAAGTTATGCTGGTGCCTTTGACTTTTTATTTTACGTTTCCTTTCTTGTATCAAATACATTTTTGTATATGTTGTAATTTTTTTCCCCAAGCAAGTAATGCATCAACGTATGGAATTGTCAGAATTTAAGTATTAGAGCTATTTTTTTTCCAGTTTTGTATGTGCTCCGTTTGTATTAGTGAAATCAAAACAAGTAATCAGATCTCAGGACACTGAAGATGCAGGATTTTTCAAACAGAAGATTACGAACACCTGGAAATGCCAAAGTGCTGTTCTGAGAAGATGGAGGCTGAGAAGGGAGAGCAGTGCCTTCAGACATCCACGGGGCTTATTTAACTGGCTGGTTGGAAGCTGAAGAGACTTGATGCAACGTCACACTGACCCCTTCTCTCTGCAGACAATACCAGCCAGAGCGGCTGAAGTCGAACATTCGATGCAAGAAAAAGTGCCTCCCTCTGAGGGACAGTGAGCACCTTCAAGCGATTAATTTCTTGGCGTGTTAATGGGGCAAGTGTAAAAGAGTCTGTGCCCCCAGCTTCTTTTAGTGCTACAGTCTATGCATTTCAACTTCCCAAACAGTTTAATGAAGAACTAACTGTAGTTACAATGTGCCAAATGATTCTGTGAATGAATAACTGTTACTTTACTGGGATTTTATCACTTCTGCAGTGGGCAGGACCTGGGATGGATAGGGTTATTGCTGAGTATTAACGGAGGACCCTGAATAAAATTTATGCACACTTTGACAAACGTTGCTGGCAGAAGGTAGAAGTCATTTTTAGATAATTTGTACAGTGATAGAAACAATTAAGTCTTGGGGACTGGTAGCCTAGGGATGACAAAACTCAGAGCTGAGAGCAGCCAGCCAGAACTGCTGAGCCTGTGTGTGTTGGTGAGGGAAGGTGAGCAGGACTACGGTCCCGAAATGTTGGCTGTGACTCTCCAGCTTCTAGGAGATGGCTGTGTGCCAGCCAGGTGCCTTACTGTGCAGGGATCTGCAGTGCCACCGCTCAGCTTGTGTTCTGCTCTTGTGTGGTAGGTACCCAACTACATTATGTTAACTGCGCCATCAGAGGACAAAACCTCTCTAGCTGTATGTGCGAGAATAGCTGTGGTTTTATGTTCAAGATAGTGTCTCGTTCCAGGCAGAAAAAATCTAGATGCGTTTCCCAGGCAAAATGTATTGCAGGCCATGGACACTGCAAACACTAGAATGGCATTGCCCCTGGTTTGAATGCGTCTGGCTTCCTGATCAAGTGAAGTAACAAGGAAGCTTGGCTAAGAAAAGAACCCGTCTTATTGATGATTCCCTCTTTGTCCATTGCTGGCAATGGACTTTGTGAAACTCCTTGTGCCAGAGTTAAGGTGGGAGCTTTTTTTCTTTTTTCCTCTCTTTTATTTTTAAAATTTTTCTTGATGGCACAGTCTAGACAGTAAGATAACTTGTGATAAATTTAGAATTTTTTAAATAGAAAAAAAACCATGAAATCGTAAGTAATTTTAACTTATTAGTTCACTTTTATTGATGAATGAGAACGGTTTTAAACTTGTATTATGAAAATTGTCTAATTTAGTCTACTTAGGAGGTGGTTTCCAAGCTTACAGTCATCCTAGCAAACAAGACTTAGCCCAGTCCCAGAGTTACAAAACATATCTTGATGCTTGCTGGAATGGTGTTAGCTCTGAGTTGAGGAGTACTGGAAGGTGGGGTCAGAGATGAGCTGGGATTAGCTGAGCAGTCAGAAGGGGAGAGCCACGAGGGGGTTGCCATACTCTGCTTTTATGTCTCCGTGGGTTTCTCTGCCAATGTCAGCTGCATGTCTACAAAACAAAGATGCAAGGCATGGGTTTTTTTTCCCTGAATGGAGATTAGCATTTTTAAGACTTGCTGCTGCTCAGCTTGGCTAGGGTAGACAAACAGAACAGTGAGAGTTCGAGTAGAAGCTGAAAAGGAAGAGTTTGCTTTAGGAAGTGCTGGGTTTCCCACACGTCTCGCTCCCTTGGGTGCCAGCATAGGATCCCAGATTGGCCTATAATCCAATCAGTGTGCGATGTGTATGGGATGCCATGTACATTGGTGTGACTCACTGGCCATGTGGAGCTGGGCAGCTTGTGGCTGGGATGCGTGTGTGCAGGAGATGTGCCACTCTTGGGATCTCTGTTACCGTCAAACAAAGCGGATTGCTCATGGAAAGCAGCCACGGTGCTGGGAGCACGTACTTGGGCATAAGGCAGCGCCAGCACACCGGGCTCCTTTGGTGGAGGGTGGCTGGGGGAGCCAGAAGGCTGATAAAGTCTCTCCAGCTGTGTTGAATAAGTGTCTCCGGTCCGTTTTCCCTCTGTCCCTCACACTATCAGTGGAAATGGAAGTGGATGCAAGCTTTCTTTTTATTTTTTGAACTGTCTTCAGATCTTAATGTTGCCTTTTGTGTAATTTAATCCCATTATGTTATTTAATTGTTACTGCAATATTAACTACTGTATTTGTTGACTTTGTTTAATAACTGTTCTTTCAGGGCTAGAAATAAACTTCTAAAAAAAAAGTTTTTTTCTCCCCTTTCCCATGTCTTCTAAGACAAGAGTGGCTGGAAAGAGCGAACATTCAGAGGTTTTAATGAGATGAGCAGAAAGTATTTGTAATTGAGCTTCTTAGGAGTGCTTTAACAATGGTGGATCTGATTTTGTGCTATACCAGCCTATTTTGTTTCTTCTTAAATTGTATTGCTCCTCAGCACCTGTCCCAGCTTCATGTGATAGCTGCAAGCTGCACTTGCCACTGCACGCTACTGTACCATGCTCCGGAGCGCCACATGGAAGAGAGCAGGTCTGGAGCATGCTCTTCATCCATCATTGAAGAGAAATCCCACGCTCTTTTTGCAAATGGAGCACAGCAGCAGCCTAGTTCATCATGGGTGCATCTTCCTCTATCACTTGTGCTTCTCGCTGGAATCACAAAAACGCCATGACGTGTGCGTTGCAGCCCCATTAAAGAAGAGGACGTTGAAATGAGCTTCTCTTGGGCTTAGCATTGGTTCAGTTGAAATCCAGATGATGGTTCTGGCTTGGCTGTGAATATCAAGTACTCATACTGTGTGTTTCCCATGTGTTGTTGGGAAATCATCTTGTTCCCTTTCTTGCATGTTATGTGAGCCTTGCTCATACCGCTGACAGAGGGAAGTGAAGAAACCGCTTGTCTTCAGAAATGTTTTCAGCCAGATGTAAGAAATGTTGCACATGAAGCACTGTGTCTTCAGGTTAATTAACTTGCTGGAACATCTTTGTCTTTATGTGTAGTTGACCCTTTATGCACTTAAATTGGTGTTCAGCACAGCTCCTAGCTGATGATTGCACTTAACTTATGATGGAAGCAGCTGAGAGGAGGAGAGAGAAGGTGCTTAGTAGAACTAATTCATCTGGATATCGGCTTGATAAATCCAAGTCAGGATTGTGAGGATTTGCTTCTCACTTTCTTATACATGGCCTAGACTGAAACCAGCAACCACTCCATTTTTTTTTTCATCAATTCATTAAGTGTTGGGTATTTTAAATGCCGTGCATCAAGTTGAAACAATGCAGTCTTGCTGTAAAGTTGGGGAAAGTGATGTCTTGCTTTCAGGGCCGCAGTTTGGTTGCAGTGGATTAAACCACAGAGCTGAGCACAGTTCTTTGGGCCACAGCAGCAGCATGCTGGTTAAACATGGGATGGTTGAAAACAAAAAGGGTCTTCACTTCCAGTTAGAGCTTCTGCAGTGCTGTGTGAGGAGCAGCGCTGGGTTTTGGTGTGATTCATGGGACTCGTGTACAAGCACAGCACTCTGCCTGCTCCCAGCGGCTTGCACAGCTGCATCTGTTCCTTATTTTGTAGCTTGCACTTTGCTATGAAGATTGTTTGTAGTGAAAAATAGCTGTCCTGACAGCATCTTACAGTCCTTGGTCGTGCAGGAATGGGACGTGAGATTCAAACTCAGCTAAATTCTTGACGTTGCAGAGGAAGAGGGTTTCTCCGAGATCTTTTCTAAGATTGTCAGGTCCAACCAGGTGATGTGGACATGTATCAAGTGAGGGAGGAGGGAGGACAGGACTGGAGGAGCAGAGGCAGTGCAACTCAGTACCCAGACTCGAGCTCCTGGTGCTTTCTGAATGGCTTGTGAGCAATGAGTCCAGCTTGGTACAACTGCAGATGGAAGGAGAAGATGCTGATGTGGCGCAGCAGCCTGGTGGCACGTCCCAGAGGTCACTTTCCAAGTGGTCTTTTCCTTGCTGGACACATGGGTGGCCTTACAGAGACAGAATTCTCCTTTGAATTCAGCATCGTTCCATTTAGTTTTGTTGCCCTTTGGATTGAAGAGAGTTTATTTTACTTTGCTGTGGAGATACTGGCTTGTCCCTATCGTGTAGATAACACAAGCCTTTAGAATATCTGTGTCTGAAGCAGAGTAGTTCTGGGCAGTCCTGACAGCTTCCCAGGTAATGGGAAGTTGACTGCTGCCTGTCTGCCACTGATGTCACTGAGCCCAGCATTCTGGGTCAGCAACTGCACCCAGCTCCTCTCTCAAGCCTGAGTTAAATGTTGCACAATGGCGGGGTATGCCACAGCTGTAATTACAGGCAGTGGATGGGAAATAGGTTTTGAATACCTTGAGCAGTTCTTAAAACGCTAGGATTTTCACCGAGCCAAAAAAAAGAAGTTTGAGTCTTTCAAAGCGTATTTCATCTCCCTCTATTTGGGCAAGGTGTGTTCATATTAGGCCAAAAGTGCACACTTCTCTTCTGTTGGAAGAAATAGGTTAAAAATAGTGAAATGGTGATGTGCTTTGAGGCAGGTTGGCCACAGCCCCGCAGTTTTGAACAGGAGGGCTTGGAGAAGAAGCTGTTGGCAGTGGCTCGGGCTTCTCAAGGTTCCCAATGCAAGCACCATGTGCTGCCCTTGCCAGGAACCAGGAACCTTCCGAAAACCACCATTGGGTGAGCACCTAGGGAAATAAATGCCCCGAGGAATGAAAGCAGCATTGGTTCCCATCATACAGGGATGCTCATTCTTGTGGAACGTTGTCAGGATGGGAAACGTGGGCAGAACTCGGGAAATATCGTCATTATTTAATGGTGACAGCAGTTCTGCCAGTGGAGCTGGGAGAGATCCCATCCATCAGAAGGAGCTGAAATGTCCTTGCCACTAAAACCCACCTGCGGGCACACGGTGAGTGCGGTCAGAGCCAGTAGCAAAAACTGTGAGTTCTCACAGGGGACAAGGACAGGGAGCAGTATGCCAGCCAGGCTCTCGTGTCAGCTAAAGGAGGGCTTCACTGAGCCCCTGGGCTCCATAAGTAGAGGTGCAGGGAAACAGTGGAGTCAGTTTTGCTCCAGTTCTTGTTAAAAATACGGAGTTGGGGAACAAATAAGTTGTTACTCTATTTTTTTCCTTTTTGGAAGTGGCCTGAAGAGGTAGCCTGGAAGAGGCACTTAAAGGGGAGCAGGGCTGTGTGCCAGCACCCCTGTACAGCTGAGCTGCACCCTGGTGCTTGGTAAATGCCACAGAGCCGGATGCTGGAGCAGGAGGCGAGGATGGGAAGTGACCTTTCAGAAGACCCGAGCAGCTCTGGGCAGCGCTTGTCCCCATGCCTCCTGCAGTTCGCACGTGTGGTGTTTCCCAAAGCCTCCCAGCCGCTGGGCAGGTGCCACGTTTGCTTTTGCACGGCCTTATAAAACGGAGGCTTGGAGGCTTTTCTGCTCCTCCCCGGGGGCTGAAAGCTGCGTGGCTCTGTCTCCCTTGTGTGCCTTTTTTTATGGCTGGCCTGAACATTACCATCGCCTTTTTCTTCCTGGTGCTTGGCACGTGCGAGACGCTCAGGCGGCTCTCCAAGAGGCTGCTGTCCCCAGGGCTGTCGGGGTGCCTGGCTGCGGAGCTGGCCGGCTCGCTGCAGCTGTGCTCGGGCTGCCTGGAGCTGAGGATGCTGCTGGAGATCGGCCCGTGGGGCGGCCTCGGCCCCGACGTGGTCCTGACCCTGCTCTTCCTCCTCTTCACAGTTCACGCCGCCTGCGCGAATGGAGCAGCCGCCAACCCCACCGTCTCTCTCCAGGAGTTCCTTCTCCTCGAATGCAGCCCTATGGCCACTGTGGCCAAACTACTGGCCCAGTGTGTGGGCGCGGGGATGGGCTGGGCCCTCACCAAGCTCTACTGGTCCTGGGAGCTGACCCAGCTCCACCTCATCCAGAACCTGATGGCTTCTGAGTGCAGCTCCTCCATCCGCACGTCCCCCCACCTGGGAGCCCTGGTGGAGGCTGCCTGCTCCTTTCTCTTCCACCTCGTCCTCCTCAGGGTGCGCCGCAGCCTAGCCGCATGCCGGGTGCCTGTCCTGGCAGCCACTGTCACCTTCCTGACCTATGCAGGTGAGCACACCCCTTCCTTCCCCTGCAGCATGGTTTATGGGTAGGAGCAGCCCCCTTTCCCTCCTTCAGGGCTTGAGCTGAGAGAGGATGACTGCTGCAATGGTTTATTTTCTACTTACTTTGGGGACGGCAGGTTAGGGTGTCTGGGAGCAGGTGATGCGTTGGCATGTGGGAGGGTGCTGACAGCCCTGCTTTCCTCCCCATGCAGCCGTGCCGGCCACGGGAGCCTTCTTCAACCCTGCCCTGGCCACCGCCAGCACCTTCCTGTGCACAGGGAGCAGCCTGTGGGACTACATCCAGGTGTACTGGCTGGGGCCCCTCGCAGGTGAGCCATGTCAGGAGTGCATCCTACCATCCAAATGCTTCCCAGCAAAGGGCCAATATCCCCTTTGGGTCACCGTAAGCCTCGCGTAGTGAGGGCGCATGCACATGGGAAGGCACGCTCTCGTTTCAGGGATGCTCGCTGCCCTCTTGCTCTACCAAGGCAACATCCCGAGGTTCTTCCAAAAAAACCTGCTGTATTGCCAGAAGAGCAAATACAAGATACCCAAGGCCAGGGTGACGCATGCAGAAGATGGAGAACAGCGGCAGCAGGGGAAAGGGGGGAAGAGCAGCCCTGCACCTCGTGCCTGAGCCCCTCTGCTGGGAGCGGGTGTCCTGGCACGGAGCATTTTGCACACCCAAGCCTGCAATGCCAGTCATGGTGGGGAAACCAACGTGTTTGCAGAAATTACGGATTGTCTGGTGTGTGCAGGAAGCTTGCAGAAACTCAGGACTATTATGTGGGCACGCTTGGGCAACTCCCAGGTGGTTGCATCATGCCATACTTGAAATAATCTGTCTGTGTCTCTTACAGCCATAAAAACAGAGTGTCAACCAGTAACTGCTTTTTAAGTCCTGGAGACTTGGGACGAGGAGGAAGCTATCTGTAAAATTTGGCATTATTTGAGTTAAACTGAGGTCCCCAAATTGCACAGCTCAGGGAGAAGGGTTTAAAATGCTCTGAAATTCCCAGCAGCAGAGCACAGCACGCCCTGCTCCCCCATGTGATGCTTGGCCTGTGTTTTGCGTGCAACTGGGGAGCTGCAAGGTGACAATAATGGGTTCATAAAGTGTCTTTGGTTAAAATATGTGCCTCTGGTATGTGGTGGAGGTGGGTGGTTGCATGCAAGCCCCCGCCAGCCCCAGCCCTGGGCTGCTCTCTGTGGCTATGTGAAATGTCCCTGCTAACACAGCGTTCTGTGAAATAAATGTTGCAATTGGCACTAAGGAGAGTGGTGTCATTCCTCCAGAAATTGAAGAAATCTACTTGGGGGGAAGGGTTTTTATTTTTCCTTCCCTGCACAGACTCTCCAGACATGGAATTCCTGGTGAACCTTTCCTGGACCTTCCTTTCCTCCATGGCACCTGAGCGCAGGCTGAGGGAGACCAGCTCCTGCCTTTAGCAGCAGGCTGAGAGGATTCAGCCCTGTTCAGCTGGGATGCAATTGGAGTGATGAAGTAGCACCCAACTGCAGTGGTGGTGATGGATGTGGGTTTGGTACCCAAGTGTGCGCTGTCCCCTCCCCTCCTTATGGACACCGAGACCCTCAGGTTTCCCTGTCCAATTGGATGTGGGGAATTCAGATCCTCTGCCTTTTTTTTTTTTTTTTTTTTTTTCTGAACATCTTTTGGTTTGGAAATCATGTTGAAAATGGGTATTTTCAGGATTTCTCCATTCTGATCAAGATGAGAAATCTTGATTCATTCCGGGGTTATTTCAGATCTACACTATGGAGCCCAGAGCAAAGCCATCCAGACTCTGAGAAAGCTTTTAGGGTTGGGGTTGATCTCCTATCCAACCTGATCTGCTGGTCCTGCTTTTACTTTGTGGCTGACCTCACCGTGACCGATGCTTGTATTTTTTTTTCCCTGGGCAGAGCATGTAGCATTCCTAGAGCTGCTGTTAAGCAGAGGACTGGGATTTCTGGCACAGAGGTGCTCACACAACCCTTTTATTTTTGCCATGGAAATGTCTTTCTGTTGGGCTGCTGAGGAGATCACCTACCGTAATGAAGGGGGAATTTAATAGGAGTGACAGTGAACACTGTTGTTTTTAATTAAGAAGCTGCTCTCCCAGCATTGAGGCATGGTGGAGGAGAGCTGCAGCTGGACGGACAGAAGCGTTCCTGAGGTGTAAATGAAGCCTGGCAGCCCTGATTTACAGCCTGGCCCCTCGCCACCTCCAGCTGCAGCCTGTTTTGCCTGCTGGCATCACACAGTTCTAGTGTCCGATTCCTGCTGAGCCCTCTCACTGTGGGACAAGCAGCCCCAGTGCTGCCATCCTCCTCGTCCCCTGCATCCCCTTCTCCCACAGAGGCTAGGGTTTGTCCTTGCTGTCTCAGGAGTGACCCCAGAGGAGTTCACAGTGAGGTAAGCCCTTTGGGTCCACCATGGGGCCTGCTCCAGGGGCTCGAGTGGTCAAGGGTGGTAGGACCTCCGCAGACCTCATGTCCCACCTGGGTTGCACAAGGGCAGCAGTGACCCCAGAGCCTGGGAGTGGATGGCTGGCCGTCCTCAGAGGATGGAGCTGAGGGACAGGGGCTCAGTGCCGGGTGCCCTCCAGCCTGTACCGCAAGGCTTTACCCTGCTGCATGCCCTGCAGCGAGGGAGCAAGCTGAAGGGGCTTCTGGAGGGGCCTCTGGGGGGTATTCTGTGGGGGCTTTGGGGGGAACTGCTTCTTGTAGAGGGCAGTGCTGTACTGCAGCTCTGGGGTCACCAGGCGCCGGCACATGTGCTCTGTCGCCTCGTCCAAGCCCTGCTTGAGGTTATAGCCTAAAATCCTGGCACTGCCATACTGCAGCGGCCTCAGGGAGGAATCCTTGATGTCCTTTGGGCCCACACTGCCTGTCCCTTGCAGGCAGGTCCTCGCCAGCTCGGCTTGCCTCTGCCGCAGCGCCCTGACCTCGCGCCACATGCGCTCCCTCCCGATGTCACGCTCGATCCTCTCCCAGAAGGTCCTATTGAAGTGGGTGTAGATTTCCCAGTCTAGCCTGTTCCAGGCCTTTATCTTCTCAGCTATGATGCTAGAGAGTGGGGACCTGGTGCTGCTGTCCCTGCTGTTGAGTGGGAAGGACACAACGCTGTCCAGGTCCCAGCACAGCGTCTCCTTCAGCAGCACCATGGACTCGTCGAAGTACTCGGAGATGAGCAGCAAGTCGAAGGATGCCTCGATGGCCTTCAGCATTAAGTTCACCCGCTTGGGTGTGACCTCCGCATCGGGGTTGAAGCCGAAGTCAAACGTCATGAGGTTCCTGGCGTAGTGGCTGTCGCTGGCCGTGGGGTTGTAGAAGCGGTAGGGCTGGCTGAGGAACTCCTCCAGGCTACGGGCACGGGAGAAGGCAGACGTACCCTTGTAGTACACGAAGGACGACTCCATGAGCTGCACAGGGTTCCTCAGGATGGAGAAGTAGACAGCTGTGCTGGGCACCACTTTCTGCACCTGCACAGGGGAAAAAGCAGTTTTAAAGGTGGGGCAGGGTGAAGGGAGCTGCTTCCTGGAAAAACAGAAATGGTTTCATTGAATTCAACTGCAGAAGCCCTCAGGAGATGCACAAGGAGTGCCATGAAGATGCTCAGAGGGCTGGAGCACCTCTCCTACTAATACAGGCTGAGGGAGCTGGGCTTGCTCGCACTGGAGAAGAGAAGGCTCCAGGGAGACCTCATTATTGTCTTCCAGTGTTTAAAGGAGATTATAAACAGGAGGGAAATCAACTTTTTACATGGATAGATAGTGATGGACGGGGGTAGTGGTTTTAAACTAAAGGAAGGGAGATTTAGATTAGATGTCATGGGGAAGTTTTTCACTGAAAGGGTGGTGAGGCCCTGGCACAATCTGCCCAGAGAAGCTGTGGATGCCCCGTCCCTGAAGATGTTTAAGGCCAGGTAGGATGAGGCCACAAGGAATCAATCTAGTGCTTGATCTAGCAGTCTGCAACAGCCCGTGGCAGGGGGTTGGAACTAGATTTTCTTTGAGGTCCCTTGCAACTCAAGCCATTCTGTGATTGTATGATCTTTGAATGCTTCCGTGCTTTCCTGGTGTCCCACCTTGCTCCTGCCCCGCTCCCAAGGCCCCGAGGCCATGCCCCTTACCTCTGGCCGCAGGAAGCGCATGTGGTGGCACAGTATGTTGAACTGGGGAGGCTTTCCTGCGGAGAATCCCTGCACGAACCTCGCCAAGAAGTGGTGTGGGTAGAAGAGCTGGTGGCCACCCCTGAGCGGGAAGGCGAAGGTGAGGTTATGCATCTCACCGAAGCGGAAGAGGACATTCATGACGGTGCTGCTGGCGCTCTTGTGGACCTTCAGGAAAACGATGTTGGTCTTGGGTTTGCATGCTTTCTGAAAGAAGACGCCTTCTACCTGCTGGCCATCCCCAAGGGCCATCTCGTCTGTAGAGATTTCTGTCCAGCTCGGGAGAAGTCCTCTCTCTAACTCTGTCTTGTAGAAGTCATCTGCCCTCAGGAGCTGAGCTGTATCTAGCACGGTGTGTTTGAGTGGGTCACCCCAAGGTTGGGGCAGAGAACCCATGGCTTGATGCTGAGGTGGGCTCTGCAATGTCATCTGCCTCATCTGGGGTGATGTTATTTTCTTGTGCTCCTCTGCGGCAATGCTGTTTGTGAAGAGGACACCATCATCAGTATCTCCCAGAGCTGTGGCAGTCCTCTTAGGAACACCTGGAAATATATCCCCTCTGGTCACTTTTCTGGGGCTGGGGAGCTGGGATTTCAGCTGTGGGGCTGAAAGATAGGCTGTCATCTTGTTGCTGCTCTCCGCAGGCTGCCAAGCCCAGTGCTTCTCTTGGCTGTCCGATCTGCCCTCCTGTGGTGTCACCTGTCTGTAGTACAAGTGCATCTGGAAAATGTCCCGTGTGTTCTCAGTGGGCTCCAGCACAGCCTTCCTCTGCCTGTATGGGTGATCATCCTCCCTTGGCAGGCCAAGGGTCTGGAGGACATAGTCAGGGCTCTCCTGGCTGTGGTCTGTGGTCTGCTGCAGGGCGCGCTCCAGCTCACAGTGGCAGCTCCTGCAGCAGGGCGGCAGATGAGATGGCAGTGGGAGGTAAGGGATCCCTGCTGAGAGCACTGAGTGTGCTGTTGCGCTGAGCTGGGGCAACAACCAGCTTGCTCAAACTGTCTTCTGCTGCCTGGGAATTGTCCTACCCTCCACTGTTCTCAACAAGTGTGTGGGGAGCTTCTCCTGCCCACCGTGGGAAGAGCAGCCACCAATCCTGTGGGAGTGGGGCTGCTGGCGGCCAACTCAAAGGGGCAGGGGAGGGAGGGAGCATGCAAGGAGGGCAGCTCCTCTGCAGCCATCCCAAAGCATGCTCCTCTTTGTCTATTTGGGGTGGGTGGCACTGCTGCTGGACATAGAGCTTGACCACTTGGCACAACCAGCCTGGCAGGTCAGGATGGATGCAGGATGCGAAGGACAGGTCAACATCGACATGGCCGTGCCCTGTGGCACTGGGGGAAAGGAGCTAATCCTGCATCCTGCAATGTTCTGAGGCCAGGCAAGACAAAGCTTGGAACAGCCTGGTTTGCCACTCAGTCTGGGACATACCTGGTAGGCTGCAGCTTCTCCACAACTTGAAATGAGACCAGAAGGAGGATGAGGAGGCTGAAGGAGACCCAGAGCCGACCTGGCTGGCATCTGTATATCGCCTTCAGGTTCCTGCAGGGAAGCAGACATTTCAGACCACTCAGTGGATCGCATGGGGGAAGAAATATGTGAGGAACAAGGCAGAGGGAAGAGAGACCTTGAGGCTTCCACATGACACCTGCCAGAAATTAGTCTTGTCTTTTGTTTATTTTTTGTTTATTTTTGTTTAGCCTTAAGGTAAGGTCATTTTCCATGGGTGGAAGAGGTGTCAAGACAGCGGTAACCAATGAACATCGACAGCTGTACTTGAGCAGTGGAGCCTAGTGGAAATTTCCAGCCAGGACACAGATATCACACCAAAAGGTAAACAGTGATAACCGTAAAGTTGCTTGGCTGCTCAGGGATGCCTTGCCGACTTTAACAGCAGGAGCAGGCACTCACTGCACTCACCCTGCCCTGCCTGGCTGAGAGATGTCTGGTCCCTTTCTATAAACAGAGAAGCCCTTTCTTCTCTGCCCTCTGTTTGTCTCGGCTGCTCCTGAGCTCTGTTATGGGGCCACATTGTGCATGGGCACCTGGAAAACCTTTCTCAGGGAACTGTGCTGCTCACAGGGCTTGGTGGAGCTGGATCTTGATGCTAACCTTATCAGTGGAGCAGCTGGAGGGCTGAGCTTCCTGGAGAAGGGATCAGTTTGCATAGCGCTTCTGCTGATGACTACCTGAGGACCTGTCGTGTAACGAGGGCTGGTTTGTGCTGAGAACCTGGTTAAATCCTCTGCTGTGGGCTGTTCTTGAGTGGGAACACAGCCTGCAAGCCACCAGAGGGGCTGTGTGCTGCTTTGTGGTCTCTGCTGAGCAGGGAGTGAAGGGTTCCAGGCAGTAAAGATGAAGGCACTCAGAAGCTGCACTCTAATCCTCATTCATCATCACTGCCTGCTTCACTTTATCAGTGGGCAGTTTTGAACAAGGGGCCTGGAACTGCACAGACCTGTTGGTCCAAGAGCTGCTTCAGCCCTGCACTGCTCCATCTGTTCTCCGGGCTGTCTCACCACCTGAGAGGGGGATGCTGGGTGCCCTCCCTGCTCCGGCGGCTGGTGGTGACAGACACAGCTCTTGAAGTGGTCACGTGTATCCCACTGATTTGGGTTTGCTGTTAAAACCTGGCTTTGTTTCAGAAAAAAAATGATCAAGTGTTGTGACTAATTGTAATTTGCTTACAGTGGTCATGCACCGCTTCAGACAAAGGCATGGTTCTGCTTGGATCTCAGCTCTCTGGGTTGAAATGATAAGCTTCTGGGATGTTTTTAATATCTAAAGCAGTTAGGACTGTAAAACCTGGGAGAGGACATATGGTTATGGGCATGGTGAACAAGCTAGCTGCCATCAGCACAGCCACCCCAAAACCTGCAGGTACCCATGGGTGTCTCACTGGCTGGGGGCATGCAGCAGCTTGGCAACGGCGGAGACACCTGGGTCGGGTGGTGGATTTGAGCCCCCCCAAAAAGAAGCAGAAGTCACTGGCTATGGAACACAGACTCATTTCCAGATGCTAAACAGCATTCAAAATGCCAAGGTACATTCAAGAGAGCTGCCACAGTGCTGCAGCAAGGCAGGGCTTGCTGAAGTGCCCTGGTGTGGAAGGTCACCAATGCTCAGACAGATCAAAGCGAGAGAAGAGAAGCTGGTGGATGAGGAGTTGCTCCAGGATGAAGCTGCAAGCAGGAGTATTCCTGACTGTTCTCACTGGCAGTATGTCCTTTCTTAGGTTTGAGGCCATCTGGAACAGCAGGCTTGATGATGCTGCAGCGATGCAGAGCGTCTTTGCAAGCGGTGCTGCTCATGCACGTGTCCTTCATGCAGATTTACTTCTGGGTTTGCTTCTGTGGTGCTCCCCAAGTGGTAGCAAACTTTCACCGTACCTGTGAAAAATCTGGGCTCTGAATCAGCTGCCTTTTTGGAGGTGACTGAGCAAGTGGTCCCAAATGTGCCATGCATTGTGCCCATGTACAGTCCGACTGGGCTTGCACAAAGGCAGAGCGCTTCATCCAGGCTGGTTGCTTGGGATCAAGGAGCACATTGTGAGGAAGGAGGAGCTGTGGCAGTGGAGATGCCGAGGAGTTGCACTAAAGGCAGCAAAACCAGGATAGAATGGAACACTCAGGGCTGCAATGCATATGCTGTAGGTGTATAGGGAAGGGCTGTCCTGCCCTGAAGTGCTCTCTCCCAGCAGGAGGGCTGCCCACGGGCACTGTGCCCAAGTCCAGCCTCATCCAGGCTGTTCCTCACCCATCTCTCCCAAGCAGAGCCTCCCCAGGAGCCCACCTCACTCTGGGTGCATTCATAGGGTTTGCTGTTTGCTGCTCCTCTTCCTTTGCATCACAGGGCCTTTTGGAAGATGCAATTCCTACCTACCACATGGGAGAAATACTGTGCTTGGGGCTTCGCTGGACAAGAACATGCTGTCACTCCAAAATTTCCCATGTTTAACCATTCCCACCACTACTTCCATCTCCAGCCATTCCTCAGCACAGAGGCACTGCAAGGACGTGACCTCTGGGTATAGTACAACTAGTACTGAAGGAGATAACACTGTAATTAACACATAAAATTCCACTTACGTGATCAGGTACCTTCTGAATTTCAGCATGGTGAGCTGGAGCTGTGGCCGAACAGCGGGTGCTTGCCGTCGGGTTAGCACGGAGAGTCTGGGAGAACAAACACTCGGAGCCTGGCTCGTGTGCCTGCATCTGGTGGCCCCTCCCTGGGTGCCGTCCCTCTGGTGCCCTGCTCTGCAGCGCCTGCCCCCGGGGAGCGAGCCGGCTCTGCTCCAGCTGGTGGCAATTTGCTCAGCCAGCCTTGGGGGCTGTGGTGGCCCTCAGCAATCCTTTTCACCTCGGTGGGCAATGGGCAGGCTGACTGGGGAGGGGAGGAGAGGGTATGAGTGGCAGTGCCACCTGTGTTTGTGTCCCTGCTGCCCTCCTTGGTCTCATCCAGGACCAATGATGCTCTGCTTTCTCCCATCATGTATCCTCCCGCTCTGCTCTTTGCGGTTGATCTTTGCTCCTTTTTTCCCCATCTCGTGTCCTTGCCTTCTTGGCAAAGTTGAGGGCCGACATGACTTGCTTGTAAGTCCTTGCCATTGAAAACCACTGTAGTGATATGATCTCTGTGTCTGAACTGCGGGGAGATCCTGTGCAGGCTGGGTTGTGTCTACATGGCTTGGAGGTCATCCTGCTCATCCCTGCTTCAGCCTGGCCTCCTGCACTCTCCTGAGCTCCTCCCCCCCCCCTCCCCCCCC